>NC_140995.1:30425910-30585231 GCF_052327205.1 Somniosus microcephalus | reverse complement strand
CCCCTTCCCCTCCCTCTTCCCCTTCCCCTCCCCTTTCCCTTCCCCTCCCCCTTTCCCTTCCCCTTCCACCCTTTCCCCTCCCCCTTTACCCTCCCCCTCCCCTTTCCCCTTCTACCTTCCTCCCTTCCCCCCTTTCCCCTCCTTTCCCCTTCCCCCTTTCCCTCCTCCTTTCCCACTCCCCCACTTTCCCCTCTATCCTCTTCCCCCTCTTTCCCCTTTCCCCTTCCCCCCTCTTTCCCTTTTCCCCCTTTCCCCTTCCCTGCTCCCCTTCCACATCCCCATCCCCTCTTTTCCCCTTCCCCCTCTTCCCCTCCCCCCTTTTCCCCTTCCCCCTCTTTCCCCTCCCCCCTTTTCCCTTCCCCTTTCCCCCTTTCCCCTTCCCCCTCCCCTTCCCTCCCCCATTCCCTTCCCCCTCCCCATTCCCCTTCCCCCTTCCCCCACTTTCCCCTTCCCTCACTTTCCCCTCCCCCTCCCCCTTTCCTCTCCCCCTCTTTCCCCTTCCCCTCCCCCTCTTTCCCCTTGCCCCCTCCCCCTCCCCTCCCCCTCTTTCCCCTTCCCCCGTCCCCTCTTTCCCCTTCACTCCCCTCTTTCCCCTTCCCTCCCTATTCTCCCTCCCCTCCCCCTCTTCCCCCATTTCCCCTCCCCCTCTTCCCCCTTCCCCCGTTTCACCTCCCCTCCCCTCTTTCCCATCCCCCTCTTTCCCCTCCCTCTCCCCTCTTTCCCATTCCCCCCTCTCCCCTTCCCCCTTTCCCCTTACCCCTCCCCCTTCACCCCTCTCCCCTTCCCCCCTCTCCCCCTTCCCCTCCTCGCTTTTCCCCTCCCCTTCCCCCTCTTTCCCCTCCCTCCCTTCCCCCTTTCCTCTTTCCCTCTTACCCCCCTTCCCCCTCCCCCCTTTCCCCTTCCCCTCTTACCCCCGTCCCACTCCCCCTTTCCCCTTCCACCCTTTCCCCTTCCCCTCTTCCCCCCTTCCCCCCTTTCCCCTTCCTCCCTTCCCCCTTCCCCTTCCCCCTTCCCCCTTCCCTCTTTCCCCTTCCCCCTTTCCCTTCCCCCTTTCTCCTTCCCCTTCCCCTCCCCTCTTTTGCCCCCTTCCCCCCTTTCCCTCTTTCCCATTCCCCCCTTCCCATTTCCCCCTTCCCCCTTTCCCTTTCCCCTTTCCCCTTCCCCCTTTCCCCTTCCCCTTCCCCCTCCCCCTTTTTCCTTCTCACTTTTCCCCTTCCCCCTCCCCCCTTTTCCCCTTCCCCCTTCCCCCCTTTCCCTTCCCCATCCCCCTTTCCCCTTTCCCTTCCCCTTTCCCGTTCCCTCCTTTCCCTTTCCCCCTGCTCCTTTCCCCCCTTTCCCTTCCCCTTTCCCCTCCCCTTTCCCCCTTTCCCCTCCCCTTTCCCCCCTTTCCCCTCCACCTTCCCCCCTTTCCCCTCCCCTTTCCCTCCCCTTTCTCCCTTTCCCCTCCCCTTTCCCCCTTTCCCCTCCCCTTTCCCCCTTCCCTTCCCCCTTCCCTTCCCCTTTCCCCTGTTCCCCCTTCTCCTTTCCCCTCCCCCTTTCCCCATTTCCCCTCCCCCTTTCCCTTTCCCCCTCCCCTTCCCCCCTTTCCCCTCCCCCTTTCCCCCTTTCCCCCTTCCCTCCCCCTTTCCCCCCTTTCCCCTCTCTTCCCTTCCCCCCTTTCCCCTCTCTTCCCTTCCCCCTTTCTCCTTCCCCCTTCCCCCTCCCCTCTTTCCCCTTCCCCCCTTTCCCTCTTTCCCATTTCCCCCTTCCCCCCTTTCCCTTCCCCCTTTCCCCTCCCCCTTTTCCCTTCTCCCTTTTCCCCTTCCCCCTCCCCCCTTTCCCCTTCCCCCCTTTCCCTTCCCCTTTCCTCCTTTCCCTTTCCCCCTGCTCCTTTCCCCCTTTCCCTTCCCCTTTCCCCTCCCCTTTCCCCCCTTTCCCCTCCCCCTTTCCCCCCTTTCCCCTTCCCCTCCCCCTTTCCCCCTTCCCTTTCCCCTTTCCCCTGTTCCCCCTTCTCCTTTCCCCTCCCCCTTTCCCCATTTCCCCTCCCCTTTCCCTTTCCCCCTCCCCCTTTCCCCCCTTTCCCCTCCCCCTTTCCCCTTCCCCCTTTCCCCCTTCCCCTCCCCCTTTCCCCCCTTTCCCCTCTCTTCCCTCCCCCCCTTTCCCCTCTCTTCCCTTTCCCCCTTTCCCTTCCCCCTTTCCCTTCCCCCCTTTCCCCTTCCCCCCTTTCCCCTCTCTTCCCTTCCCCTTTCCCTTCCCCCTCCCCCTTTCCCCTCTTCCCCCCCTTTCCCCCCTTTCCCCTCTCTTCCCTCCCCCTTTCCCTTCCCCCTTTCCCTTCCCCCTTTCCCCTTTCCCTTCCCCCATTCCCCTTCCCCCTTTCCCTTTCCCCCTTTCCCCTTCCCCCATTTCTCCTCCCCTTTCCCCCTCCCCTCCCCTTTCCCCCTTCCCCCCTTTCCCGCTTCCCCCTCCCCCCTTTCCCCCTCCCCCTTTCCCCGCTTCCCCTCCCCCTTCCCCTCCCCCTTTCCCCCCTTCCCCTCCCCCCTTTCTCCTCCCTTTTCCCCTTTCCCCTTCCCCCTTTCTCCTCCCTTTCCCCCTTCCCCTTTCTCCTCCCTTTCCCCCTTCCCCCTTTCCCACTTCCCCTCCCCCTTTCCCCCCTTCCCCTCCCTCTTTCCCCCTTTCCCTTCCCCCTTTCCCCTTCTTTCCCCCTTTCCCCTTCTTTCCCCCTTTCCCCTTCTTTCCCCCTTTCCCCTTTCTCCTCCCTTTCCCCCTTCCCCCTTTCCCCCTTACTCCTCCCTTTCCCCTTTCCCCTCCCTTTCCCCCTTCCCCCTTTCCCCATCCCCTTTCCCTCCTTTCCCCGTCCCCCTTTCCCTCCCCCTTTCTCCCCTTTCCCCCTCCCCTCCCCTTCCCCTCTTTCCCCTTCCCCCCTTTCCCCTTCCCCTTTCCCCTCCCCCTTTCCCCCCTCCCCTCTCTCCCCCCTTCCCCTCTTTCCCCTTCCCCCTCCCCCTTCCCCCTTTCCCCCCTTCCCCCTTCCCCTGCCCCGTGTAATTTTAACTCCCCCATTTTTGGCTCTGTGGCCAGGCACCCGCCCAATGCAAGTAGGGGCCGAATTAAAATCTCAAAGTCACGCTCTGATGATGTCATAGCCCATGTGATTTTAACTCACAATCACAGAGGCCCTGCCTGTCTGAGACCCGCCAGCAAAACCAAGCGTGATTGGTCTCTGAGCTCTTCTGGAGCAGTATATAAAGGGCTCCCAGCTGCAGCTCATTGGATCTTTTGCTGTCTAGTTTAGTCGGAGAATTTTCAGCTTCCTACTTTGACACTTTACTGTTCTTACACCACTTAGTCATCTTTCTCTACTTATTATGGGTTCCATTATTGCTGCATTGTTCTGAACAGAGCAAGACTTGGAGGAGGAAGAGCCTCAGCATCCACCACCAGCAGCTGGTCCTCTCAGAAGATACCAAGTGAGGGACCGGGCGGGTGGGTGCTGCATTAAGGAGGGCATACCCAGCACACAGGGTCAACAGGCCTTCTTGAACCTAGCTGAGGAGCAGCGCAGGAGGAGGCTGCGTAGAGCCAGGGTCGCAGACCACTATAGCCTCCTGGAACAGGACCTGCTGACCGCTGGACCTGGGATGGGGGCAGACACTGCCAGCAACTCTCAAAGTGACCACAGCCCTGAATTTCTTCATCACGGGAATCCTTTCAGACTGCTATAGGGAACATCAGCCACATATCGCAGTCTTGCAATACACAACTGCACTAAGCATGATACGGATGCTCTCTTCAACAGGGCGGAACAGTAACTCACCTTCCCTACTGACAACAACAGCTTACATTTATATAGCACCCTTAACATAATAAACTGCCTCAAAGCACTTTATAGGGGCATTAACACAAAACAAAATTTGACACCAAGCCATATACTGTAAGGAGATATTGGGGCAGATGACCAAAAGTTTGGTCAAAGAGGTAGGTTTTAAGAAGCGTCTTAAAGGAGGAAAGCGATGTAGAGAGGCAGAGAGGTTTATAGAGGAAGTTCCAGAGCTTAGGGCATAGGCAGCTGAAGGCACGGCCACCAATGGTGGAGCAATTAAAATTGGGGATGTTCAAGATGCCAAAATTGGAGGAGCGCAGAGATCTTGGGGGTTTGTAGGGCTGGAGGAGATTACAGAGATAGTGAGGGGCGAGGCCTTGGAGGGATTTGAAAACAAGGATGAGAATTTTAAAATCAAGGTGTTGCAAATATAGGTCAGTGAGCACCGGGAAGATGGGTGAGCAGGACTTGGTGTGAGTTAGGACACGGGGGGAAGAGTTTTAGATGACCTCAAGATCTAGGGAGGCTGGCCAGGAGAGCATTGGAATAGTCAAGTCTAGAGATAACAGAGGCATGGATGAGGGTTTTGGCAGCAGATAAGCTGAGGTAAGGGCAGAGATGGGTGATGTCATGGAGGTGGAAATGAGCGGTCTTAGTGATGGAACAGATATGAGGTAGGAAGCTCAACTCGTGATCAAATATGACGCTAAGATTGTGAACAGACTTGGTCAGCCTTAGACTGTTGCCAGGGAGAGGGATGGAATTGTTGGCAAGGGAACGGGGTTTGTGGCATGAACCAAAGACAATGGCTTTGGTCTTCCTGATATTTAATTGGAGGAAATTTTTGCTCATCCAGTGCAGGATGTTGGACAAGCAGTATGACAGTATAGAGATGGTGGAGGGTTCGAGAGAGGTGGAGAAGTAGAGTTGGGTATCATCAGCGTACATGTGAAAACTCACGCTTTGTCATCGGATGATGTCACCGAGGGGCAGCATGTAGATGACAAATAGATGGGGGCCAAGGATAGATCCTTGGGGGGACACCAGAGGTTATGGTGCGGGAGTGGTAAGAGAAGCCATTACAGGTGATTCTTTGGTTACAGCTGGAAAGATTGGAATGGACCCAGGAGAGTGCAGTCCCATCCAGCTGGACAATGGTAGAGAGGCATTGGAGCAGAATTTTGTGGTTAACCGTGTCAAAGGCTGCAGACAGGTCGAGAAGGATGAGAAGAGTTAGCTTACCTTTGTCACAGTCAATTAAGATGTCATTTGTGACCTTGATAAAAGCTGTTTTGGTACTGTGGCGGGAGCGGAAACCTAAATTGTGGGATTCAAAAAAGGAGTTCTAGGAAAGATGGGTACGGATTTTGGAGGCAACAACACGTTCAAGGTCATTGGAGAGGAAAAGGAGGTTGGAGATGGGGCAATAGTTTGCAAGGACGGAGGGGTCCAGGATTTTTTTGAGAGGGGTGATGACGGCCGATTTGAAGGAGAGGGGGACAATACCTGAGGAGCAAGAACCACTAACATGGGAGTCAGGAAGGGAAGTTGGCTGATCAGCAGTTTAGTAGGAATAGGGTCGAGAGAGCAGGAGTTCAGTCTCATTGGCAAAGTGAGCTTTGAAAGGGCAAGAGGGGAGACAGGAGAGATATTAGAGAAATATGCAAATTCAGAATTGGGGCAAGGGGAAAACTGAGAGGAAGTTAGACCCGGTGGGCTAGGGGAAGGGAAGGAAGTTGCAGAGGCAATTGATCGGATGTTCTCAATCCTTTTAAGAAAAAAGCCCATGAGCTCCTCGCATTTATTGTTGGAGGTGAGAGAGCAGGAGGCAGGGGAGGGTTGTAATGTATGTACCTTTAAGGGGGGAACTAGTTTATACAGCTCATGTATACTGTAGTACCGGCAGTGACCACACCTATATATAGCACTGAGTAGTAATCTGTACATGCAGTTGCAGTGTGAGCCATGTTGAGTAAACACCTGTTGTACCACTCTCCGCAGTCTGTGTCTTATTATACACGGACGTAACATTGGCGACGAGGCAGGTTTGAACCTACCTGCAACTCTGCATCACCTCCTGGGGATTCGTTCCTGGAGATCAGTGGATTGGAGGTCAAGGCCAGAGACTCAGGCATCGACCACGGGCAACCACCCAGTCATCCAGTAGAGACTCGAGAATTGCGGGGGAGGCTGTCGAGAGCCAGGCTTGGCTTTCCAGTCGAGGTGGTCCAGCGAAACGGGCTGGCAACAGGTAGTGCGCAGACCCTTCCCGGACAGCGGCGGGCTAGAGCCCGACCGAGCAGCACAGCAAAGGGCCGAGCAGCGTCGACGGGGGAGAGGGAGAGAGAGAGAGAGGGCAGAGCGCACAGGGCGCAGCCGGTGTTCAGGGGCCGAGCAGCGTTGGAGAGAGGGAGAGAGAAGCGCGCGAAACCTACAGGGCGCCGCCATTGCCACGAGAACCGCCGGGAGCGGGGGAGGAAGGAAAGCGCGGGAGACGCCATTTTAAGCCATTGGGAGACGTCATTTTAAACCACACCCAAACTGCCGAAGAGTGGCAGTATCACCGCATTTGACAATGAAGTCGAAGATTGGACTACATATGTCGAACGAATAGAGGTGTACTGCAAGGCAAATGAGGTGTCAGATGACAAGAAAGCGTCGGTATTGTTAAATTTAATGGGTGCAAAGACGTATGGTTTATTACGAAATCTAGTAACCCCAACGAAGCCAATGGAAAAGAGTTTTGAAGACATAGTAACGATACTAAAGGAACATTTAAACCCCACACTGCTGCTGATAGCAGAAAGATTCAAGTTTCACAAACGGAACCAGCATAAGGATGAAAGCAATGCTGATTATTTAACAGAACTGCGCAAACTATCGAAAAACTGCCAGTTTGGAGCGGGACTGGCAGATACCTTAAGGGACAAGTTTGTGTGTGGGCTTGAAAGTGAAGGAACCCAGAAACGGCTTTTATCTGAAATGGACCTTACGCTGGAAAAGGCTTTCAGCATTGCGGTATCATATGAAGCAGCAGCACGGGGCGCTGCAGAGATAAAACAGAGACCACAAGAATATGGCACAAACGAAATGTCATATGGAACAGAGAAGTGCTATCGCTGCGGCAGAACAACACACGACCAGAATGATTGCTGGTTCAAAGACAAAGTGTGCAGAGAGTGTGGAAAATTAGGACACATAGCATGAGTCTGCAGGTCGGGAAAGAAAACCAGCAATAAGAAACCTACCAAAGGAAAGTACAAGAAGGTACATAAGATGATGGAGAATAGTTCAGACGAACAAAAGAGTGATAACGACTCTGAAAGCAGGGAACTGAGTTGTCTGAAATTACATAATGTGATCACAATGGAGGATCACCAAACCATTTGGGTCACTCTCAAGTTAGCAGGAGTCCAGGTAAAGATGGAATTGGACACAGGATCAGCCCTAACAGTCATAAACCGACGGGAATATGAGCGGCTATTCTCACACATACCCTTGAGAGACACAAAAATTATTTTGAAGACGTACACGGGGCAAAAAGTCTACCCCAGAGGAAAAATAAGGGTGACCGTTATACATAATGGTAAGGAAACACCAAAACTAGACCTGTATGTATTGCAACATGGAGGACCACCATTACTGTGACGTGAATGGATCCGGAAAATACAACTGGATTGGCATTCCATACAGGCACTGACTGTGGCTGACAAAAAGGATGACGACGTCACACCTGGGCGACTGTCAAAGATCCTAACTGACGTGAAAGAAGTGTTCCAGCAAGGACTCGGAACACTAAAAGGCATGACAGCGACGAATAAAATTGAAGTAAACGCAAGCCCAAAATTTTTTAAGGCCAGACTGGTACCTTATGCGATCCGCCCAGCCGTCGAAGCAGAGCTGGAGAGTCTGGAACGTTCAGGTGTACTGTCCAAGGTAGACTGGAGCGAATGGGCTACACCCATCGTCCCTGTGATGAAAAAGTCGTTGAGCAGCACGCCTGGGGAACCAAGGAAGGTTCGCATCAGTGGGGACTTTAAGGTAACAGTGAACCCAGTCCTTCACACCGTACAATATCCACTTCCGCGGATTGAAGATATTTTCGCCTCGCTATCTGGAGGGAAACGCTTCACTAAGATTGATCTGGCCCAGGCGTATCTGCAAATGGAGGTAGAAGAAGCATTAAAAAAATACCTCACAATCAACACCCATAAAGGTCTCTACCAATACAACCGGTTGGTATTCGGGGCAGCATCAGCTCTGGCAATTTGGCAGAGGGCAATGGAACAAGTCCTGCAAGGGCAGCATGGTGGCATAGTGGTTAGCACTGTTGCCTCACAGCGCCAGGGACTCGGGTTCAAATCCGGCCTCGGGTGACTGTCTGTGTGGAGTTTGCACATTCTCCCCGTGTTTGCGTGGGTTTCCTCCGGGTGCTCCGGTTTCCTCCCACAGTCCAAAGATGTGCGGGTTAGGTTGATTGGCTATGATAAATTGAACCTTAGTGTTAGAGGGATTAAATACGGGGATAGGGTGGAATATGTGTTGGTGTCGGGGTTACGGGGATCAGGTGGGATATGTGTCGGTGCAGGCTCGATGGGCCGAAATGGCCTCTATCTGCACTGTGGGGTTTCTGTTTCTGTGAAGGGATCCCAGGGACCCAGTGTTATTTGGACGACATCCTGGTCACGGGCGAAAATGACAGTGATCACCTTGCCAACCTGGAGCAGGTGCTCACTAGATTGCAGGAATATGGGCTCCGAGCTAACTGCCCCAAATGCGAGTTTTTTAGAAAACAGATCTCGTATTGTGGCCACGTTATCGATAAAGAGGGGTTACATAAGTCCCCAGAGAAGATTGAGGCAATAGTCAAGGCTCCAGCACCAGAAAATGTGTCACAACTGAGGTCGTTCCTCGGGCTGGTAAACTACTACCATAAGTTCTTGCCAAATTTGTCTACAATACTACACCCACTGAACACCCTACTGCAAACTGGGGTGCCATGGAAGTGGAGTGACGAATGTAGACGAGCTTTCCAGAAGAGCAAAACACTAATTACATCGAAAGAGGTATTGGCCCATTACAACCCGGCATTACCAATTTGGTTGGCATGTGATGCGTCACCCTATGGCATTGGAGCGGTGCTGTCGCACTAATTGTCGGACGGCTCAGAGTGGCCAATAGCCTTTGCGTCACGATCACTAACCTCAGCCGAACGTAACTACACCCAGATTGACAGGGAGGCCCTCAGCCTAGTGTGGGGAGTGAAAAAGTTCAACCACTATCTGCACGGGCAGAAATTCACCTTGCTGACTGATCACCAGCCTCTTGTCTCCATTTTTAATCCGAAGAAGGGCGTTCCGGTGATGACTGCGCAACGACTACAAAGATGGTCACTTTTTCTAGGGGCGCACCACTATGAGATTGAATATAAGGGCACGAAACAGCATGGAAATGCTGATGGGCTATCACGCCTGCCACTGCCTACTGCGGAGGAAGCACCAGCAGTGGATCCTGTCGAAATATTCCATTCGACTATAGTTGAATACCTACCGGTAACTAACGCTTGTATCGAAAAGGAAACCCGAAATGACCCGACACTGTCTCAGGTATATGATTTGACGGTGAAGGGATGGCCAGCACATGGCGACTCACTGTTGCCAGCATTCTCAACAAGGAGAGAACAGCTGTCAGTGTGCCGGGGGACCTTGATGTGTGGATCCCGAGTGGTAATTCTACCCAAGTTAAGGGATAGAGTGCTCAATGAGCTTCATGAGGGTCATCTGGGAGGGGTAAAAATGAAAAGCCTAGCCAGGGCTTATGTGTGGTGGCCGGGAATCGATAAACAAATCGAGGACCTGACCAAGAGCTGCTCAGGATGCCAGAAAGTCCAAAATGCACCATCACAGGCCCCTCTGCACCCATGGGAGTGGCCCTCATCTCCATGGCAACAGGTGCATATTGATTTTGCTGGTCCATTCATGGACTCAATGTTTTTAATAGCTGTGGATGCGCACTCGAAATGGCCTGAGGTCATCAAAATGTCCTCCACCACCACGGAGAAAACTATTGCAGTCCTATGGACCATTTTTGCCAGGAATGGCTTGCCAGAACAGATTTGCTCCAACAACGGACCACAGTTTGTGTCCGAAGAGTTCCGGAGGTTCTTGAAAAACAATGGTGTAAGGCATTACCCATCCGCCCCGTATTATTCAGCCACAAATGGATTGGCTGAGAGGTTCGTACAAACCTTTAAGAAGGCAATAAAGGCTATGTACAATGACAACATTCCGCTGCAGCACAAGGTGGACAATTTCCTGTTTGCCTACCGGAATGCGACACATGCAGTCACCAACCAGGCCCCGGCCATGATGTTCTTTAACCGAAGGTTAAGATCTCGCCTGGATTTGCTCAGACCAAACGTATGAAGAGATGTTGAGAGTAAGCAATTCCAGCACATCCATGAGAAGCCAACAAGGAGCTTCAATGTAGGGCAACCAGTCTTGGCCCGCGACTACCGAACAGAAAAATGGCAGCCAGGAACGATATGCACACGGCAGGGCCCACTAATGTACACAGTGGACGTTGGGGAGAGCATCGTGAGACGCCATGCTGACCAGATCCTAGAGTCACAGGAACAAGTCAACCCCATGCCTCGCCCATACGTACCTGGTGATGAAACCGACGTACAGGTCGCATCTCCCCCAGAAACAGTAGCATCGGAAGCTGATGAACCAACCAACGACAGGGGGCCAGAATCGCCTCCGCACCAAGAGCAAGACACTCGGGAAAGGCGCTATCCAGAAAGGATCAGGAGGCCTCCCCAAAGACTGAATATATAAATAGACTATTTTCAGCTAATGTTGCATGTTAAAAGTGTTAATTGTAATTAGTTTGATATTTAATTGTTAAATGAGTGTTATGGTACTGTTAATCTAAAAGGGGAGGAATTGTAATGTATGTACCTTTAAGGGGGGAACTACTTTTTACAGCTCATGTATACTGTAGTACCGGCAGTGACCACACCTGTATATAGCACTGAGTAGTAATCTGTACAGGCAGTTGCAGTGTGAGCCACGTTGAGTAAACACCTGTTGCACTGTTCTCCGCAGTCTGTGTCTTATTATACACGGACGCAACAAGGGTGGTTTGAGAAGACGGTTAGTGGAGAAGAGAAGCCTGGTGTTAATCTTTTCCTTCCTGGATGAACTTAGAATAGTGGGCAGTTTAAGCGATGGAGAGCAGGACCTGATAATGCTTTATATGATCCAACCATATCTGGTGATGGATGGTTAGACCTCAGCAGTGAACAGTGGAGAGTTTCCCTAAACGCAGTGGTGCATGTTTTTTTTTTTAACAGGTTCCCCACCCGGAAGCCAGCCTGATTGACAGGCTTGGCTCGCTGTCAGGCATGGAACGCTGCAGCAGAGACCGTAGCCCAGGAGCAGGTAGGTTTTGTGCTGCTGGGGGCGCGGGGGAGCACGGGATGTGTACGGCGTGGTTTGGAGGGTTAGAGGGTGATCGCGGGGGTTCGGAGAGAGGTCAGGGACAGAGAATAGGGGGTTGTGGAGAGATCGGAGGGGGGTCAAAGGGAGATCGGAGGGAGAGATGGGGGGTTTGGAGAGAGATCAGAGGGGGGTCGGAGAGAGATCGGATGGAGAGATGGGGGTGTCGGGGAGAGATCGGAGGGAGAGATTGGAGGGAGAGATCGGGGGTCGGGGGAGCGTTGGTGGTTGCCGTGGGCTGGGGGGGGGGCATCAGTGATTGCTGGGGGGCGGGGCGGGGGCCTGATCATGTGGGGGAAGCAGGCTTGCTTGGTGGGCCGGGGGGAAGCACTCCTGCTCCTCCTAGCCCAGAAGCAGTGCTGGAAAAGCACTTACCTCTACCACGCAGAAGTCCTCTCCTCCCTTTAGCTGTCGGGTTTCCCGAGGCCCTGGAACCCTGGCTGGCCAGCGTTAAAGCTGGAACAGGTACGCACCTCATTAAAATATTGAAATGAGTGACCTGTCTCCTGGTCACCTCCATTAAATCCGGAAGTTGGTGGATTCCAGGCGCATTGAGTTTGGGTTTGAGGTTTTTTACATGTTTTCTTCCCACCCAACCCAAACCCACCCGTTTTTGGGAGTTAAAATTCCCCCCAATTAAACTTTTCATAATCTTCTTGTATTTTCATGCATATGTATTCAGCAAAGTTAAGACTTTAACATTATGGCAGTTCACGTTTGTAATAATTATCTGTCTTGCTTTCTTGATTCCAGTCATTTCTCTTTAAAATTTCCATTTTCTTTTCCTTTTTTTCTCTCAGCTTATATATCCCACAGAGCAACTCCACACAACTTTCCTTGTGAAACTCCTGTCTAATGTGCTCACAGTGTGCACTTTTTTGAATTATAGTCAGCTTCATCACTCCAATCCTTCTGCCAATTCAAGACTCTGCTTAAGAACCACTTCTTGTACAAGCATAGATCCGCACCATTATAACTCAAGGATCTCGAGGTCCAGTGTTCATGTTCGTATTGTGCTGTTGATCACAGATAATACTTAAGGATCTGACTTCTTATCACCAGCTAGAACTTACATTTGCACAGTAATTCATTCATTTTGTTAGATGCCTCTTTTGCAATTGCTATCCTTTGCTTAACCTTTTTGTTACTTTGGGCATCTGATGTTATTAGGCAACCTAAGCAAACAATTGTATCTATGTTATATTTCCATATTGTTCACTCTGATAGCAATTTTTAGGAGGTCCTCTTTTTCTTTGTAATTCTCATTGATTTTGCCTTCTTAGCATTTATTATCAATCCATAAACCAAGCTCGACTGATTTATCTTCCCAAGTATGGTTTTGTAATCTCTCTTTTGTATTTGCAATCAGTAATGTATCATTGGCATATCTTAGCTTGTTTGTCAATGCTTCCATTGATCTTGAACCCAGCTTTGAAGTCACCCAGACTGTCTCTCATTATATATATTGGGCCAGAAATTCGGATCCCCATGGGTGAGTACGCGCTGTGTACTCACCCATAGGCCCAACGAAAGTGCCGGTTTCGTGCATGTACTGTGCATGCGCTGGAAACCGGATCTTCCGTTCCCTTGAAGGAAGGGGTTCACAAGTCAAACGCGTGCACCGGAGAGGCAGCGCGTACGCCTGGAACTTCCAATTATTTTACAGGTTTCTCCAGGAGGGTAAGTCTCCAGCAGCTGCGCGTTTAAAAAGCAGTCACAAGGCCTGCTTTTAACAAGGTAAGTGGTGAATTAAGTAAAATTAAAACATTTTTTCCACAGGTTTATTATTTTTAAATACTTTAAAGAAAGGTAAGTTTATTTTTAGCCCCGCTAAAAACTGTAATTAATTTTTTCAAAATTTAAATTATTGTTTAAAATAGTTATTTTATGTAATTTATACTTATTTTTAAAATGTGATTAAAAAAAAATGTATTTGAAGTTTTAGTTATGTTTTGGGGCCGATCTCTATTCATAGATTTGACAGGTCTTCCTGTCAAATTTATGAATGGAGATTCCCTGCTACCATTGGCTCTCCATGGCCCACGTGATCCCAGGGGACGCTTCGAACTAACTGCGCCCCGGGACATGCGAGCACTGCGTGTCGGCAGCTGGAGGAGGCCCAGGATCGGAATCCCATGCGGGCCCACAGCACAATACCAGGCGCGCTAGGTAAGTGCAGGTCGGGGGCTTGCACCCGTGGGAAGCCTCCGACCCGAATTTCTGGGCCAATTAATTTATAGTACATATTGAAAAGATTGAATGATATAACACATCCTTATCTCGTACATCTTCTGATCTTTGTTCATTTTGCTAACTCATTACCAACTCTTACTGCCGCTTGTTGTTCCCAGTTAAGATTCTTTGGGGGAGAAATTTGGTATCACCCCGTTTGGGGCGCAATTATCGGCCGGGCGCAAAGTTTAGCCCCTGGCGCTAATCATCGCCTCCGACTGCAAACTTGGCTTCTATCGCCCTTGGAGGTGATTGGAGCGCTAAATCAGGCGCTGCACACCTGTCTTAAGGCGCAAAGACCGAGG
Organism: Somniosus microcephalus; assembly: GCF_052327205.1. NCBI lineage: Eukaryota > Metazoa > Chordata > Chondrichthyes > Squaliformes > Somniosidae > Somniosus > Somniosus microcephalus. The sequence continues at coordinate 30,571,396 of NC_140995.1, read as the reverse complement.
AACGAGGTGCTAACTCAGAGCGCGGGTGCAGCGCAGGTGATGTCAGTTAGCGATGAAACACAGACACACTGGCACCAGCCAGTTCTTAAAGGGGAGGGTCGATCTTGCTCTCCAGCCACATCCTCCTCATTTGAGCCTTGAATCTTGGCCTGGAGAGACCGGTGACTACATTTTCCAGCCAAGGACTATGGAGAGGGTGAGAGAACGAGCTCAGCGCTTCAGCGAGCGGGCCTTGGAGGCTCTGGTTGGCACGGTGGAGGGCAGACGATCTATACTCTTCCCTGAGAGTGACAGGAGGCCTTTGCCGTGTGACTACAGAAGAGTGTGGAGGGAGCTGACTCAGCACGTCTCCTCCAGGAGCATGGTGCCCAGGACCCATACTCAATGTCGCAAAAAGTTCAATGGCCTCACTCGGGTCGTCAGGGTGAGTGGCTTTTTTTCAATACCTCTCCATCCCTCCATTTCAACCTCACTCTATGGCCAGCGGGTCTTAAACCCCAATGCCCAACACTCATCCAACACCTATGGCCCTCTCATGAAACACAAACGCACATTCCACACCTTGCATACAGTAAGGGCTATTCAACTATGGGAGGCACATCAGGCAAGACCATGACTGTATACAGTAAGGGTTATTCAATTATGGGAGGCACATCAGGCAAGACCATGGCTGTATATTTACTCAGACGCCGTCCTTTTTCTTGCAGGCCAAGCTATCTCATAACCGGAGACAGCAGCAATGGACGGGTGGAGGGCGGCCTCAGCTGCAACCCCTCAGTGATCTTGAGGCGCACGTCCACAGGATTGTGGCAAGCCAGGTGATCGGTCCCGTCGCCCCTGGAGAGGCCGACACCGTTCTGGACAGCAATGGTAAGGTCATCAGCTTTCTCTCCTCTCTCATTCCACTTGTCCCTCACAAAACCAGCCTTTGACACTTTCAATCCAACTTACTAAATCGCTGCACTCCTCCTCCCTTACTGACCCCCTGTCCTCACGCTAAAGCTACTCTTGTACCTCCCTGCTTTCAGATGGTGATTCACCAGCTGAGGAGACGGGCCCGGAAGCTGCCAGAGGGAGCGAAGCTACAGGTGAGGAGGAAGAGGAAGCCGGAGCATTAGTGCCACCCTCTCCTGAGGAAGCTCATGCCCACACTGGGACCACGTCTTCCCTGGAGGGGAGCAGGGGGGAATGGTCTAATGAGGGTGAAGCTCTGGGACCCAGCATGCTGCAGCAACGCGATGTGGCTAGGGAAGCTCGGGGGCCTTCTCCCCAGAGGAAGAGTATGCCAGCGAGTCTTGCTACACTGGACGCAGAAACGCTGATCGCTGAAACGAACACCCAGGCAGTGGACATGCACACTCAGTTCATGGGTACAGTGGGAAGGGTGCCCAATTGCATTGATGCACAGGCAAGGAGTGTGGAGCACTACGCTGTAGCATAGGCGGATGTCACTCTAATGCTTAGTGCTGCAATTCAGTCACTGGTTGCCATGATCCAATCTCAGACTGATCTCATACAGACTCAGATTGAGGCCACACAAGCACTGACTGCTGCCATTGTCGCTGGTTCAGACACATTTCCCCAGGGCTCTCGCCGTGCCGCAGCAGGCCAGCAATCTGTGCTCCAGCAGATTGCCCCAGATGCTGAGGTGCTGCCCCATGGGAATGCCAGTGTGTCGGTCGAGCAGGGAGTTGCTGTCCTCTCTCAAGATGACAGCATTCCTGCTGCCACCACTGTCACTTCCCCATTGCACTTGCCACCACCTGTAGCCCAGACTGCTGCCGCCCATGCAGAGTTGGTGCAGTCTGCAGCCAGGCCCCCCAGGCCCGGAGCCAGTCAAGGGCATCTGTAGTCTCAGGTTCTGATAATCAGCAGCCTTCCACCAGCCTTGCTGCAGCCACTGGGGCCCCATTATGGAGGAGCAATAGGGTGGGAAGGGGGTAAGTGCGCAAGGGAAGGAGATCACCCTCAAAGGGCATAAAGTAGGAGGTGTGACAAAATGTTGGTTAATTTTTTATTAAAGGCCAAGGTTCGTGTTCAAACTTTTGTTTAGTGTTTTGGACATTATCTCCAGGTTGTGAGAACCAGTTACATTACTGAATGATTTTTTGTGTTTGTTGCTATTAGTTTGTCGTGAAGAAATGACACACACAGAGTTTGTAAAATAAAAAAGTTTTTGTATTCAAAATGTACAGGTTTGGCCTTTGGAATCATTGCTGCCTTGGCTGGCTTTGGGGTTGTGGGTTGCTTTCATTCATGTTGTTCTCCATGCCAGAAGCCATTTCCTCAATAGAGGCCTAGAAGCGGCTTGTTATCAGCCGTTATTGGACAGCCCTTGCAGTTTCAACATTGTGGGCCTCCCTCCCGCCTTGGTGCTGCTGTTGATCATCCTCCTCCTATTCCTCCTTCTCCGGTGGTGCGCCAAGGCCTGGTGACATTGGCTGGTTCCTGAGGATTGCCAGGTTATGAAGCATGCAGCACACAACTGGCGAGTACTGCCGGGCTCCTCCTGAGTGGTCCAGACAGCGGAACCATTGCTTCAGCACGCCGATCGTCTGCTCAACAATGTTCCTGGTGGCGAGATGGCTATCATTGTACCGCAGCTCAGCAGGGGTGTTGGGGTTACGGAGCGGTGTCATCAGCCAGTTGCACAGTGGATAACCCTTGTCCCCGAGGAGCCAACCACTTGGCTGATGCAGTGCCTGGAAAAGTTCTGGCACAGCAGTCTGGCGCAGGATGAAAGCATCGTGGCTGCTGTCAGGATAGCGGGTATTGACAGCGAGTATCAGCTGTCTGTGGTCACAGACCAACTGGACGTTTAAGGATTGGAACCCCTTGCGGTTTCGGAAAACCTCTGCATTCTCATGCGGTGCCCGCAATGCCACATGCGTGCAGTCAATGGCGTCCTGCACCATGGGGAAGCCCGCTATCCTAGCAAAGCCCAATGCGTGTTCATGCTGTTTGGCCCGGGTCATCGGGAAAGGGATGTACTGGCGTCTCCTTTTATAGAGGGCATTTGTGACCTGACAGATTCAGCAATGGACTGCGAACTGGGAGATATTTTAAGGTTCGCAAGAATTTCAGAACATTTCTACAGCCCCCGAAGATTATTTTTTTTGATTAAAGAAAATCTGGGTGGAATATACCTTAAAAACCCAGGGTAACAAAATGGCTGTCAGGCCTCGTGGCAGAAGACAAAGGCAGCCTGCCTGAATATCCCCCATCGCTGGCTGACAAAAGGATTTGAAAACGCCAGCCTGTGTGAATATGTTGAAGTACTTGAAACTGTCAATCAACTGCAGTTTAGGAAGTTTCACTCACAGGACAAAGGGTTGTTTGTTTATAAGCGCTCTACAATGTTGACTCAAGGGCTTATGTACTTAAAGCTGTCAATCAGTTGTGGTTGGGCGGTGACCACAGGACAATGGATTGTTTACAAACCACTTGAGTGCTGTTGACTGAACACTTAAGGATTCAGTGGGACATTTCAAACTGGTCACAAACCAGTCAAATGAATGGGTAACACATTCAAAACCCATTACAGTCAATGGGGACAGTTCGGTCCCTTTTGTATAGCCCAGATACATCCAGATTTGGGCACGAAGACAACGGCTCCCAATGGGGTATAAAGATAGCCCCTCAGGAAGCCATTCTCTCTCTCTCTGCCGCCTCGCCTCCGTGCCCTGCCTACAAGGGGAACAGCTCAACAGCCCACCCAAAGAAGTGGAATACCAGCAGTTACTTTTGATTTACTGGGGTATCTCTACTTCGGGGCAGTGAAGAATCCAAGACAGACCGCAGGGGCATGGAGCAGGCATTTACTGGTGAGCATACAACTTTCTGGCCCTTTACAAGGCAACCTAGATAGGTATTAGGGGTGGGAATAAAAGGGGGATTTTTGTTAAATTGTAATTTTAGTCAATTTTCCCTCGATGTGTCAATTTCTCCTCCCCTATTAAGTAAAAGTGTGCTGTATTAAGCAAAAGTGTGCTGTATTAAGCAAAGGTGTGCTTTATTAAGCAAAGGTGTGCTGTATTAAGCAAAGGTGTGCTGTATTAAGTAAAAGAGTGCTGTATTCATCATTATTTTCAATTTATTCTTATTTTCAATAAATACTGGTCTTCTTTGCACCCAACCACGAGTCTCGTTTTGTCTACATCACTACTGAAATAAGTCCGGTGGTCAGAACCAGAAAAGGGGAGCGATTCGAAACCGCACGGGGCTCTGGAGCAGCTCAGATACTTCTGACTGGCCAGAGACGATAACCCCATTACACCAAAAACACCCCCTTGTATTTTCTTCAAAATGGCGACCGTGGCAGGACCGTCGGCAACAGTATGCGATGTAGCAGATGGTGGCCTGGGTCTGGAGAGAGCAGCAATTATTGGTTTTCTTTTTATCCCACTGATCTGTTTGTGGTTAGGTTCCCACAAGCTTAGGGAAGTTAAAGCAGAGAGTTGGGATAGGGAAATGGAGATTGAAGAATACCAGGCCAAGATAGAGCGCCTGGTGGATCAGCTTAGCGAGGGCAAAAGCCACACGAGGTATGAATCAGAGTACCTGAAATGCCTAGTTGCAGAGGCCAAGAGCAATGAGATGAGGGTGCGGGAGGAAAACGCCCGCCTCATACAAGAAGTAAAAGAGCAGGAGGAAAAGGTGAGGGAGGAAAAGGCAGCGTATAAGCTGGCCTGCGACCAAGGGTTTGAGGAAGCAGATCATGGCCCCTGTAGGGAAGAGATAGAAAGCTTGAATACGGCTTTAAAAAGGGCAAAGGGGATGATATGTCTTATCAGCCATAAGGCAGGTCAGTCGGACTTTACCAGCAACCCAAATAGAACCGTCCCACAGGCAACACCCAGAACAAGGTTGGTCAGGGAATCAGAGGCCCTACGACCGCCACCCACACCTCCGAGCTTTCAGGAGCTCTGGCAGCAAAGGGGGGTGGAGGATGAGGTGGTAGAGGAAGCACAGCAGGCCCCACTAGATAGGCCAGGACCAGGACCAGTGTACCCCCTCCGACAACGGAGGTACGGTCCGCCCGTTGATGAAGATGACCCAGGGGCCATCCAGAATCAGTTTGTGGTGCCGTATGGCACCCACCAGCTCAGGGACATGGTTAGCCATACCCCCAAGCTCGCTAAAAAGGGAGACCCCACACTGCAGTTCAGGGAGATAGAACAAGCAGCTTGTGTTAATGATTGCGATGACGCAGAGCAAGCAAAAATGCTGCTGTTTTCCCTGGGAGGTGATCTCCTCCAGGCCCTATCTGGCGAGTGCAAAAGAGGGCAGAAGGATTATGAGGATCTGAAGAATGAGATATTGGAGGCCATGGGACTCAATGATGGTAGTCCGTTTGCCCGGGTAGAAAGAATGGTGCAGCTCCCAGGGGAGTCCCCACAGGCGTTCGCAGACAGGCTGTGGCCAGTCTACTGGAGCGCATGCCCGGGAATGCCTGGGAGGGCAGCACTGAACCCAGTCCAATTGACTCACTAGCTCCATTGTCTTATGACAAACAGCCTACCCCAGATCCAAGCCCAGGTCATGGCTTGGTTTGACCCCCGAAACCCCCAGACCACCGAAGAAGCGGTGATCCGCCGGCTCATGTTAGCCTTTAGAAACATGAGGTGTATCGAGGCACCCCAACCCAAGGGAAAGGTCCATGAGGTTAAACCTGTGAGCCAGAGTAAGAAAGAGTGGCACCAGGAGGGGAACCGTCCCTCCCAGGCTAGGTTAAGTTGTTATGGGTGCGGGAAAGACGGTCACTGGAGAAAAGACTGTAAGAATCCCTGGAAGGATAATAAGGGAAAGGATCCCACAGCCCCAGCCCAAAAGGCAGGGCCAGATGTCCCTCCCGCTGCGATCGAGTCATTTTTACAGTCCATATGGTCTCTACTGACTGGCCAGGAGAGAGTAGCAGCCACCACCGGTGCTTTGACCCCATCTGCTCCATCCCACTCCCAGCAATGACTAGAGCCAGCGCAGCCTGTCGACCTGTGTCCTCGCGAAAGTGCTGAGGGGAGCAGGCCCTATGATAAAATGGGGGTGAAGACGGTGCAGGGGAGATATTCGGTGGACACTGGAGCTTCCAGCACAGTGGTCCACTCGGAAGACCTGACCAATTCACCCTGGTCTAAGAAGGTCCCATTTAGCTTAATGGGACCCACAGGGAAACGGGCAGCTGGGATTGAACCTGAGGTCAGAAGCCCTCAGCCCGCAGTGGGTACAAGCTCACAGGCTGCACAGGCAGGCGCTGTGGCTTGTGTTAGGGGAGGAGCCATTCATGACCAGTGTAAGTTGTTTAAGCAGGGGGACAGGGAAGGAGAGTTCTGGGACCCCTGTAGAGCAGGCCCAGTAGCAGCATCCCGGGACAAGGGAGGCACACAGGAGATAGTTTTGGCCCCGGACCAAAAGCAGGTCCAAGCCCAAGATTCCGCCTTTCAGGCCGCCCTGGTAAGGGAAAAGGATTTAGAACAGGGTTACTGGCAGGCTGCCAGTTATATTAAACAATGCAGGTTGTTTATGCCGGAGGTAGGGAAACAGGCAGCTGGGATTGTACCTGAGATTAGAAATCCTCAGCCTGCAGTGCGTACACTCACACAGACTGCACATGCAGGCGCAGTCACGTGCGTGAAAGGAGAAGTTCCCCAGCACTTGGCCTGAGCAATTCCCCCTCTCTTGTGGGACTCCAGGGAGGAGCCTGAACCAGGTTTTAGACCTGAAGGGGAAGACCCTCAGCCACCGGCAGCTGGTGGTGAGGGATTGCCTGTCCCCAGCCCAAGTTTGGGAAGGGAGGGACCCGAGGGACAAGGTCCCCAGCCAGCAAGGACTGTGACCCGAGCTAAGGGTCCGCTAGCCAGGGTAGCCCCACCAGCGACACTCCCTAGGAGGTCTCTTCGGGTACCCCAGCCCAAGAAAGCATGGTCACCAGCTTTCCAGTGGAAAAGGGCGGGCTCCCGAGTCAGGAAGAAGCCAAAAGACAGAAGTCCCCAACCAGCAGCCATAAGCTGCGCGGGACCAGAAGTTGGAACCAGCCCAGCCACGCCGCAGGGAGTAGCCTGCAACAGTCCAAACAGGGATTAGGCTGGCCGCCTGGAGATGGGCGGCGCTTGTATATAGCTTTGTTTAAGTAACGTGTATAGAGGATTAAGTTAGAATGTGTTAATTTTAATCTTATATTGCAATTTGGTAGTGTTATTATTAGAGTACAAGTTTTAAGTATGGTACCGTTCCAGAATGTTGTCTATGTGAGCCGAGGCCGCGGGACCCGATCACATTCCCCCAAGCCAGGGAACCTGGCTAGATGGTTTTTTTAAAGTCTTTTTCAGAGTTTTGGGAGGTGCAGAGGACCATCGTGTCTTTGGATGCTCAGGGAAGGGAGCACCCCTAGCCCACGCAGGGAGGGGTCTGCAGGAGGCAGATGCCCACAGCTATTAAACTGTTATTGGAAATCCAGATTAAGATTAAGAGTTTACAAAAAAGCTTGTTAATTATTTTATATTTTGTATTATGTACTGGTCCCAAGTCCAAAGGAAATAATGTGTGAATTTAGTTCCTAACTGTGAGATTGTACTACTTGTTTCGAGTCAATTGAACAAATTGCATATGCCTGTGAATAGTTGTGTTCGTAGATTGTGGAAGTTTGAAATACATTTATGGCTGAAGAATGGTGCCATTTATTAAAGTGTCAGGCAATTGCATTATTAAAAAAAAGGAAGCTCATTTTCTTCCGATTGTATTTTTAACAGATGTGTTTTGGCTTGGTGGTAATCTCATTAAAGATGTTGTATCGTGTTAAAACTATGTCACAAGTGGTGCAGGGGCATTGGATCCACTCCATGCTTGAATTATTGTAAATACTCAGTGGTGCAGGGGCATTGGACCCCTTCATGTTTGAATTATTGTAACTAATCATGTTTTTTCTATCGATAGATGCCTACCGTGTACTACGATTCTCTCTGGGTAGGGGAGATGGAGGTGTCAGGGGATCAGAGATAGATATAGATAAGTATGAGGGAAGGTTGTTTGTGGGGGGTCAGAAATTATTGCTCACCTTTAAACAGGATACTACAAGCAAGTTTTAGTATCTGATGGGGGACTGTAAGGTTCGCAAGAATTTCAGAAAATTTCTACAGCCCCCGAAGATTATTTTTTTTGATTAAAGAAAACCTGGGTGGAATATACCTTAAAAACCCAGGGTATCAAAATGGCTGTCAGGCCTTGTGGCAGAAGACAAAGGCAGCCTGCCTGAATATCTCCCATCGTTGGCTGACAAAAGGATTTGAAAACACCAGCCTGTGTGAATATGTTGAAGTACTTGAAACTGTCAATCAACTGCAGTTTAGGAAGTTTCACTCACAGGACAAAGGGTTGTTTGTTTATAAGCCCTCTATAATGTTGACTCAAGGGCTTAAGTACTTAAAGCTGTCAATCAGTTGCGGTTGGGCGGTGACCGCAGGACAATGGATTGTTTACAAACCACTTGAGTGCTGTTGACTGAACATTTAAGGATTCAGTGGGACATTTCAAACTGGTCAGAAACCAGTCAAATGAATGGGTAACACATTCAAAACCCATTACAGTCAATGGGGACAGTTCAGTCCCTTTTGTATAGCCCAGATACATCCAGATTTGGGCGCGAAGACAACGGCTCCCAATGGGGTATAAAGATAACCCCTCAGGAAGCCATTTTCTCTCTCTGCCGTCTCACCTCCATGCCCTGCCTACAAGGGGAACAGCTCAACAGCCCACCCAAAGAAGTGGAACACCAGCAGTTACTTTTGAATTACTGGGGTATCTCTACTTCGGGGCAGTGAAGAATCCAAGACAGACCGCAGGGGCATGGAGCAGGCATTTACTGGTGAGTATGAAACTTTCTGGCCCTTTACAAGGCAACCTAGATAGGTATTAGGGGTGGGAATAAAAGGGGGATTTTTGTTAAATTGTAATTTTAGTCAATTTTCCCTTGATGTGTCCGTTTCTCCTCCCCTATTAAGTAAAAGTGTGCTGTATTAAGCAAAAGTGTGCTGTATTAAGCAAAGGTGTGCTGTATTAAGCAAAGGTGTGCTGTATTCAGCAAAGGTGTGCTGTATTAAGTAAAAGAGTGCTGTATTCATCATTATTTTCAATGTATTCTTATTTTCAATAAATACTGGTCTTCTTTGCACCCAACCAGAGTTTTGGATGACCTCAAGTCTATGGGGGGTAGAACGTGGGAGGCCAGCCAGGAGTGCATTGGAATAGTCAAGTCTAGAGGTAACAAAGTCATGGATGAGGGTTTCAGCAGCAGATGAGCTGAGGCAGGGGCAGAGTCGGGCGATGTTCTGGAGGTGGAAATAGGCACTCTTCGTGATGGCGTGGATATGTGATCAGCCAGGGCGCCTGGTGTTGATTGTTATTCATTTGCTATATGCATGTGTAGATGCCAAATGAGGGCAGGTCAAGCTCAGCTGGGAGGACCCTTATGCTAAAATAGAACACTAATACTTAGAGTCCAGGTTCAACCGTGATATAAATGGAAAGGGAATTGGCTGGGTTCCTTTACAGGCATGCATGCTGGCTTTTCCAATATTCGCTGACCCAGGAAAATCTCCTGTAATAACTCAACGCTGGGAATTGAAGAATTTTAAGAAATTGTGAGATCTGAGTAGGATGGTCATTGATTAACTTAGAGGAATGAACTGCAGTTGTCTTTGAATATCACAGTGTTCATCTACTGTTTGCTTCATACTGTGATCTGAACAGTTTATGGTCCCGTACAGTGCAGTGGTGCCCAGGCAGCACCAAGCATTATTCAGTGAATAGTTTATATTGTATTACATTGATTAGCTTCCATAAGATGAATCAGGTACTTGGCCCTAGTTCTGTATCTCTATGGTAAAAACTGCTGCTATTTTTCCAATTGTATGTGAGTTGATTTATTTGAACCTAACCTGTCATTTTTTTATCTTTCTTGTCTGATTAGTACAAGGGCATGCTCCACTCCTGAAACAAGGAACGACCTCTTTCTAGTTTTAAGTATATAATAAAGTATCAACTCATGCAACCTATGATTAAAACAAAATGTGCTCCAAGATAATGCAAAGCTTTTGATCTGCCTAGCTGACATACTGCAAGTTGGCAGCAGTGAACAACTGAATATTAAAGACAGAGCTAAAGGTAACTGTGGAACTTTCAATACTTTTGTGGGAAAGAATATACAGAGAAGAAAATAAAAATTACATTGAACATTTATCATGCTGAGAAAATCCATTGAAGGATATTATCTTGTAACTAGGTGTCAGCCTTGGCCCAGTGGTAGCATGCTTGCCTCCAGAGTCAGAAAGTTGTGCGTTTAAGCCTTACCCAGGGGTTTGAGTGCACAATCTAGGCTGACACTTCAGTGCAGCACTGAGGGAGCGCTCAGCTCGAATGTCTTTCGGATGAGACATTAAACCAAGGCCCCGCCTGCCTTCACAGGTGGACTTAGAAAAATCCCATGGCACTATTTGAAGAAGAGCAAGGGAGTTCTCCCAATGTCCTAGACAACAATTATCCATCAACCAACACCACAAAGACATCTGGTTATTTATTTTGTTGCTGTCTGTGAGACCTTGCTGTGTGTAAATTGGTTGTTGCATTTCCCTGCATTACAACAGTGACTACACTTTAAAAGTACTTTGTTAGCTGTGGAACACTCTGGGACATGAAAGGTGCCATTAAAATGCATGTTACATAGAATTACATAGAACATACAGCACAAAAACAGGCCGTTCGGCCCAACTAGTTGGCGCTGATGTTTATACTCCACATGAGTCTCCTCCCATTCCATCTACCTCATCTTGCCTTTTTTTTATTCATTCACGGGATGTGGTCATCACTGGCAAGGCCAGCAGGTATTGCCCATCCCTAATTGCCCTTGAGAAGATGGTGGTGAGTTGCCTTCTTGAACCGCTGCTCTCCGTGTGGTGAAGGTGCTCCCACAGTGCTGTTAGGGAGGGAGTTCCAGGATTTTGACCCAGCGACGATGAAGGAACGGTGATGTATTTCCAATTCAGGGCCATGTGTGCAGGAAGTGTATCCAGCTGCAGCTACTGGCAGACCGCATTGCAGCGCTGGAGCTGCGAATGGATACATACTGGAGTATTCGCAATGCTGAGGACGTCATGGATATCACATTTAATCAGTTGGTCACACCGCAGGGAAAGGTTGCACAGGGAGAAAGGGAATGGGTGACCACCAGGCAGAGTAATAGGCACAGGCAGGTAGTGCAGGAGTCCCCTGTGGTCATCCCCCTCTCAAACAGATATACCACTTTGGATATTGTTGAGGGGGAAAGCTTATCAGGGGAAGGCAGCAGCAGCCAACTTCCTGGCACCAGGGGTGGTTCTGCTGCACAGGATGGGAGGAAAAAGAGAGGCAGAGCTATAGTAATAGGGGATTCTATTGTAAGGGCAATAGATAGGCGTTTCTGCGGCTGCAAACGAGACTCCAGGATGGTGTGTTGCCTCCCTGGTACAAGAGTCAAGGATGTCTCAGAGCGGCTGCAGAACATTTTGGAAGGGGAGGGTGAACAGCCAGTTGTTGTGGTGCATATAGGTACCAACGACATAGGTAAAAAACGGGATGAGGTCCTAAAAGCTGAATATAGGGAGTTAGGAGGTAAATTAAAAAATGGGACCTCAAAGGTAGTAATCTCAGGATTGCTACCAGTGCCACATGCTAGTCAGAGTAGAAATAGAAGGATATTTCAGATGAATACGTGGCTAGAGGAATGGTGCAAGGGGGAGGGATTCAAATTCCTGGGACATTGGAACCGGTTCTGGGGGAGGTGGGACAAGTACAAACCGGACAGTTTACACCTGGGCAGGACCAGGACCAATGCCCTAGGGGGAGTGTTTGCTAGTGCTCTGGGGGAGGGTTTAAACTAAAATGGCAGGGGGTTGGGAACCTGAGCAGGGAGACAGAGGAAAGGGAAACAAGGATAGAAGCAAAAGACAGGAAGGAACAAACAAAGATGGCAGTCAGAGAAATCAAGGGTTTAAATCAAACATGGCCACAGTAAATAATAATTATAAAAGGTGTAAAAGCATTAAAAAAACAAGCCTGAAGGCTTTGGCCTAGAAATTCAGTATAGCCACTTTTGGGGCGGTAAAGTCGGGCGGGCGCTAAAGTTTGCGCCCGGCGCAAAGTCGAGGGCACTTCGCCGATATTCAGTAGCTTCGCCCTAAGAGGTTGCTTGAGCGCTAAAACTGGCGATGCACGCCTATCTTTAGGCGCTAAGCCGGCGGTGCTGAGGGATAGCGCCGAGGCCGGGCGCAGCGCAGGTGCGGTCATTTCTTGATTGACAGCAGACACCGTGGCGCCGGCCAGCTCTTAAAGGGGGAAGGGTCGACTTGGTCTGCCGCAACGGCCTGCACACTGCAGCCTTCCAGCTAGGCCTGAACACTGCTGGTGATCAGAAGGAGCCATGGCAACGGTACATAAAGCCCGTGAGCGTGCCCTGCGCTTCTCAGCCCATGACTTGAAGGTGATGGTGACGGCCTTGGCGAAGAGACAGCACATCTTGTTCCCGGACACTGGCAGGAAGCCTCCCACCAGCGTCTATAGGAAAGCCTGGAGGGAGGTCGCCCGCTGGGTGTCGGCCACCGGCGATGCCCCCAGGGACAATGTCCAATGCCGGAAGAAGTTTAATGACCTGACCAGGATTGTCAGGGTGAGTACCCTTTCCAGTCTCCTCCTCATCCTTGCATGTACACCTGACATGATGGGCAAAGGGACCTGAAAGCCCTAATGGCCAGCCCTCAGCCAGCAGCTATGGGACAGTCATGAACGTCAATTGCACATTCTGCACTTTACACCATGGGAGGCAGTGCACACCACATCAGGGCTACACACTGGCCAAGCTATTCCACCATGGGAGGCAGCGCACACCACATCAGAGCTACACACTGGCCAAGCTATTCCACCATGGGAGGCAGTGCACACCACATCAGGGCTACACACTGGCCAAGCTATTCCACCATGGGAGGCAGCGCACACCACATCAGGGCTACACACTGGCCAAGCTATTCCACCATGGGAGGCAGTGCACACCACATCAGGGCTACACACCGTACTTACAGGCTGTCCTTTCTCTTGCAGGCAAAACTTGCCAACAACCGAAGGCACCAGGAGGAGACCGGGGGAGGCCGCCCCCAGATCCAGGAGCTCACTCCCCTGGAGGAGCGCGTGAGTTGCCTCATGGGAGCCCGGGTGATTGGGCCCGTCGCCTGTGGAGATGCCGACCCTCTTCTGGGCCACAATGGTATGGACATCACCTTTTGGACCTCTCTCGTCGCACTTGCGCATCCGATCTACCTCCTTTGCCACTGTCCGACCAATGCACTGAATGCCACCAGTCATGCCTCCCTCGCTGACGCCCTCTCCTCACTCTAAAGCTACTCTTGTGCCTTCCTGCTTTCAGCTAGTGACGAGGAGCTCCCTGAAGCTGCCAGTGACAGCCCCTCCGAGGAGGAGGAGGAGGAGGAACAGGAAGGCGGACCATCAGGGCAGCACTCAGGTCCGGCTGCAGATGCCGAAGTAGTGGACACGTCTTCCCTGGAGGAGAGCCTGGAGGAAGTGTCGGAGGGGAGTGGAGCTGCTGGGACCAGTGGCGTCCAGCAACCCAGGACGGCTGCGGTTGGTCCGCGGCCTTCCCCCCAGAGGGGGGAAGGATCGGAGGGGAGTGCAGTTGCTGGGCCCAGTTGCCGCCGGCAACGTGGCAAGGGTCGGGCAGCTCTGCCCCCTGCTCCCCAGCGGGCGAGTCCGGACTCCAGTCCGGCCACGTTCAACTCAGAGGAGGCGAGCCACCTCGATCAAATGGCCCAGGATTCGGATTGCTGGCACACCGAGCTGATGGGGGTAGTGGCACGGATGCCTGAGGCGATCGAGTCCCTGGCTAGTAGTGTGTGCGAGTTCGGGGCCTCACATGCCGCGAGTGGCCGGCTGATCAGTGATGCCGTCCAGACAGTGGCTGCTCTGTTGCGGTCGCAGACCAGGGCAACAGGGGCACTGACTGCTGCCATACGCGCTGCGTCAGCCAGGCATCGCCTGGACACCCGCCGCGCTGCAGCAGCACAGCGGGCTGCCCTTCGGCAGATTGGTGCACATGCTGCAGTGCGGGCCCGGGCGAGTGCCAGAGTGCCACATCACCAGCCAGCGCCTACCATCCGCCAGATTGCACACATTCCTCCAGCCGTCACCGCCACTCCCCCAGTGGCGCCTCAACGGCAAGCGGCTGCGAATGATGTTGGCCAGGCACAGCTGCGCCAATCACCAGCCGGCCCCTCGAGGGCCAAACCCCGTCTAGGCCGCCCCCCAAGGGCATCTGCCGGAAGGACATCTGACCCTCAGGAGCCTTCCCCCAGCCTCGCAGCAGCCACTGGGCAGAGCTTGCGGAGGAGCAGCAGGCCGGGCAGGGGCCCCAAAAGGCTCGACAAGGTCTCGCCCTCGCGGCCCAATAAGTAGACGGTGTGGCCAAGTGTTATTTTATATGGCGATGCCTATGTTTCTTTTGGGGATGGTTGTTTTGTTTCTGGGGATGTTTTTTGGGTTAAGGCCGAGGATGAAGGCCATTTTTGTCCAAATGTTCAGTTATTCCTCCCCAGGTTGTGGGAGTGAGTCATTTGATGTACTGTTTTTTGGGGCCGTTGAATGTTTCTGGGTTTCATGTGGGAAGGGGTTTCATTGGTCTAAAATAAAGATTTCTCTTTATTCAGAGAGTGTCCATGTTTGTTGCTGTAAGTGTTTGTTGCCTTCGCCGGCTGAGGGCTTGCGGAGCGGCTGCGTTCATGTTCCTTCATGGCCACAAGGCATTCCCTGACAGGGGGCTTAGAAGTGACGTTCAATAAGCCGCCGACGGACGGCCCTTGGACCTTCTCGCTCCCTCCTGGGATGGTACTCCTCCTCCTCCTGCTCCTCCTCCTCATGCTCCTCCTGCTCCTCCTCCTGAGGTGGTGGTCCAACGTGAGGTGGCAGTGCCTGAGTCCTGCGGAGAGCCAGGTTGTGCAGCATGCAGCAAACAGCGACGAATTGGGACACTCGGTCCGGGGAATACTGCAGAGATCCGCCGGAACGATCCAGGCAGCGGAACCGCTGCTTGAGGACGCCAATTGTTTGCTCGATTATGTTCCTGCTCGCTTGATGACTCTCGTTGTATGCCTCTTCAGCAGGGGTCCTGGGCGCGCGGAGCGGGGTCATGAGCCAGGTACATAAAGGATAGCCTTTGTCCCCGAGAAGCCATCCTCTTGGGGGAGGCTGTGCCTCGAACATGTCACGCACAGTTGTCTGCCGCAGGATAAAGGCATCGTGGCTGCTGCCTGGAAAGCGGGCATTGACAGCTAGGATGCGCTGCTTGTGGTCACACACCAGCTGCACATTGAGGGAATGGTAGCCCTTCCAGTTGCGGTAATCCTCGGCATGCTCCACAGCTGCCCGCAAAGCCACATGCGTACAGTCAATGGCGCCCTGCACCAAGGGGAAGGCCGCGAATCTTGCAAATCCCAGTGCACGCTGATGCTGCCTCTCCAGGGCCATGGGGAAGGAGATGAATTGGCGTCTCCTTCTGAAAAGGGCATCGGTCACCTGGCGGATGCAGCAATGCACGGCGAACTGGGATATGTTAGCAATGTCCCCAGCAGCGGATTGGAAGGAGCCGGTGGCATAGAAGTTCAAGGCCACCGTCACCTTCGCTTCCACCGACAGAGACGTCCTGCTCCTGAGCTTTGGACGCAGATCTCTGCGAAGCAGATGGCAGATCTCTCCAACCACCTCCTTTCGGAATCTCAGCCTTTTTACACATCGCGCACCACTCACGTTGAGGTAGGAGCGCTGCTGGCGGTATGCCCTGACTGGGTAAGGCCTATGTTGCCGATGCCTGTTGCCCCCTCTGCGTCTAGCCAGGGCTGCCCCTCTCACACCGCGTCTGCGAGCCCTACGGACATGACGCTGAAACTCAGCGTTGGCACCCCATGCAGCCCCCATAATATGCTGCCAAACAGTCAAATATCCAAGAGGCCACTTGCAACGCTCTGGCCTGAAGCCAAAAATACCTGAGCTAGTGTTGGCCCAAACCAGAAAGCTGTCTTCCTTGGTCTCTCTCCAGAAATCCGTTGCACAAGAGTGTTTGCTGCAAAATGGCTGCCCTTTATAGTGCAGGGTAAGTGCCCTTTAATTTACGCTCCCTGGGGCCCGCGTCGACTCTGTTGCGTTCCACTAAACAAGCGTTCGGGCCGCCGGCCGCACAATGGGGCGGTCCCACTGAAGTTCTGGATCGGGGCGCGCAAAGGGCGTTGCACGAGGATATGACGTCATTTTCTGCGCACGCAAGTGAGCGCGCGCTAAACTTTGCGCCGACGCTAAATGTCTACTTAATTTGGGGCGAGGCGCAGATCGCGCTGCGCCCGGACGCTACACGCATAGCGCCCGAAATTCACTTCTCTTAAGGCGCTAACGGCTGGCGCAACCAATTGAATTTCTAGGCCTTTGTGTCTTAATGCGAGAAGCATTCATAACACTGTAATGTGGATGAATTAGCTGCACAAATAGAGGTAAACGAATATGATATGATTGGGATTTCAGAAACATGGCTCCAGGGTGGCCAAGGCTGGGAACTCAACATCCAGGGGTATTCAATATTCATGAAAGATAGGCAAAAAGGAAAAGGAGGTGGGGTAGCATTAGAGTCAATGGCCTAGAAATTCAGCTGTTTGCGCCAGACGTTAGCGCCAGATTTCCGGCGCTATCCACTTAGCGCCCGGGCACCGCCGGATCTGCGTCTACGCCGAAATTCAGCTGGGCTTTAGCGCCGGCGCAAAGTGTTAGCGCCCAGTCAGCTGCGCGCGCATCTTATGACGTCATTCCGTCGTGCAACGCCGTTTGTGCGCCCCAAACCGGAAATTCAGTGGCGCCCGGCCAATGTTGGCGTGGCGCTACTAAGAACTGTGAAATGGAACTCAACAGAGGCCCTGTGGGATTCGGGGAGCGCTAATTAAAGGGCACATCCACTCACCCATAAAAGCTAGCCATTTCGCTGCAATGACTTGACTGGTTTGGATTGCTGCACAGAGAGCAAGGCACAGAGATTACTGATTTCGGACACCATAGGAGAGGTCTTTTTGGCTTCTAGCCAGTGCTTTGACATTTGCATCCTTGTGATTTTGCTGGTTGGAACTTTGTAATGGGGGCTGCATGGGGGGCCAACCCTCAGTTGCGACATTTTGTGCGAAGGGCTGGCATACGCTTTGAGACAGGCCCAGGCATGGCTAGACGCAGAGGGGCCATTAGGCGTCGCCAACGTAGGCCTTACCCAGTCAGGCAATACCGGGAGCAGGTCTCATATCTCACCATGACTGCGGTGCATTGTGTTAAGAGGCTGCGCTTCAGAAGGGAGGTGGTTGAAGAGATCTGCCAGCGGCTTCATGCAGATTTGCAGCCACAGCTCATGTCCAGGGCATCTCTCTCGGTGGAAGTGAAGGTCACGGTGGCTCTCAGCTTTTATGCAAGCGGCTCCTTCCAAGCCGCTGCTGGGGACATCGCGACCATCTCCCAGTTCGCCGCGCATCGCTGCATCCGACAGGTCACCGAAGCACTTTTCGTGAGGAGCCACCAATTCATCTCCTTCCCCATGACCCAACACAAGCAGGAGCAGCGTGCATTCGGATTTGCCAGGATCGCGGCCTTCCCCATGGTGCAGGGCGCCATTGACTGCACGCATGTGGCTATGCGGCCACCTATCCGCAATGCCGAGCAAGACCGCAACCGGAAGGGCTACCATTCCCTAAATGTGCAGCTGGTGTGTGACCACAGGCAGCGCATCCTAGCTGTCAATGCCCGCTTCCCATGAAGCATCCACGATGCCTTTATCCTGCGACAGACTATTGTGGCTGACATGTTCCAGGCACAGCCTCAACCAAGGGGATGGCTTCTCGGGGACAAGGGCACCCTTTGTGCACATGGCTCATGACCCCGCTCCGCGCGCCCAGGACCCCAGCGGAGCTGGCATACAACGAAAGCCATCAAGCCACAAGGAACCTAATAGAGCAAACGATAGGCGTCCTCAAGCAACGGTTCCGTTGCCTGGATCGTTCGGGCGGGTCTCTTCAGTATTCGCCGGATAGAGTCTCCCAGTTCGTCGTGGTCTGCTGCATGCTCCACAACCTGGCTATCCGCAGGACTCAGGCACTGCCACCTGACATTGGGCCACCACCTCAGGAGGACGAGCAGGAGGACCCTGAGGAGGAGCAGCACCAGGCCAGGAGGGAGCGACAAGGTCCAAGAGCCGTCCGCCGGGGGCTTATTGCTCGACACTTCTAGGCCCCCTGTCAGGGAATGGCCTGGCCCACTGAACGCAGCCGCTTCGCAAGCCCTCAGCCGGTTAACCCAACAACCACTTGAAACATGACACCTGCACATGGTGAATAAATAAACATCTTTATTTGAAAACCTCAGGGCCCTTCCCACATGGAAGAGCAAAACAGAGAAGACCCCCAAAAAACAGTAACAAACTTCTGTCACTCCCAAAACCTGGGGAGGACTAACATAACATCAGCATCCAAATGGCCTCGTCACTGGCCTAACATAAACAAGCCCCCCCAACAACACAAAGACCCCCATAAAACAAAAACACATAATGCCCCCCAGAACAGAAGCCCCCGCATCACCCAAACCCTCGGTGAACACACTCTATTGGGTGTGGCGAGAGGGCGAGTGTGTGGACAGGCGTCTTTTGCCCCGGCCCGTCCTGCTGCTGCGCCTCAAGCTGGGCCGTGAGGCTGTGCCGAGGCTGGGGGAAGGATCCTCAGGGCGACAAGGCGTCTCGCCAGATGCCCTTGGGGGTCGGCCTACACGAGGGCGGGCCCGGGAGGGGCCGGCTGGTGGCTGCTGCAGCTGTGGGTGGCCCTCTTCAGTGGCTGCAGGAGCTCCTTGCACCGTGGCTGGGGGAGTGGCAGGCTCGCCTGCACCAATGGGTACAAGGTGGGTGATGCCAGGCGCGCGCTGGTCGCCAGACACACGTGCACTCGGGCGGCCTGGCCGGGGAGCAAGCGCGCCAAACTGTGGGTGGCCAGACCGGTGTGCGGCAGCAGGGCGGCGCCTGGCCTGGCGACGCCTCCCCGCCAGTGCGAGGGTCGCAGAAGTCAGTGCCCCAACTGCGCCGGCATGTCCCCGCATCTGCAGTCCCATTGTCTGGACAGCACCTCTCAGCTGGCGACTGGCGTGCTGCGCTGCCTCGAGTTGCTCGACCCCCCTCTCATGCGCTGCCACAAGGAGCTCCACCCCCCTGGCGTGCGCTGCAGCGAAAACCTCGAGGCCCCTGGCCTGGGCTTGGCCGAAAGCCACCACACTTTGAGAGAGGCTTTCGATGGCCTGAGGCATCTGTGCCAGCACCTCCATGATTTCCACGTGGCGGCGCTCCGACGCCGCCGACATCTCGTCCAGGAGGCGCACCTCCTGGGCGACGTCCGAGTCCGGACTGGAGGGCGCCTCCACCCTCTGGCCAGAAGGCTGGCGTGCCGCCGGAGCGCTGCCGCGTGCGGCCACGCCACTGACACCAGGTTCTGCCCTCCCCTCCACCGCCTCCCCCCTCTGGGCAGAAGGGTCGCGTGCCGCCGGAGCCTTGCCGCGGGCGTCCATGCCACTGGGACCAGGTTCGGGGCTCCCCTCCCCCGCCTCCCCCTGGCTCTCCGGCACGCCAGACGTATCCCCTTCATTGGCATGTCCTGGAGCGGAGGAGGGTTCCCCCGAGGTGGCGCCTTCCTGCTGCTCCTCCACGTCCTCCTCCTCCGAGGGCCTGGCTGTGTGGGCTTCAGGGAGCACCTCCTCCTCACCAGCTGAAAGCAGGAAGGCACAAGTGTAGCTTTAGAGTGAGGACAGGCCGACAGCGAGGGAGGCCGCACTGGTGCATTATGCGCATTTATCGGCCACTGGGGAAGGATGTAGATCTGATGCGCGAGGGCAAGGATAGAGGTGCAGCCGGTCCTGTCCTTACCAGTGGGCTCCAGTATAGGGTCGGCGTCGCCGATCGCCACAGGCCCAATCACCGGGTGCCGCAGCAGTCGGGCCACCCTCTCTTCCAGAGGCGTCAGCTCCTGGAACTCGCGAGGGCCTCCACCAGTGACACGGAGGCTCCTGGCGTTCCTCGCCAGCTTGGCCTGCAAGAGAAAGGAGGGCGTCTAAGTACAGTGTGGTGCCCTGTAGCTGTGTGTGAGGCCTGCCATGGTGGAATAGCTTGCACAGTGTGGTGCCCTGTAGCTGTGTGTGAGGCCTCCCATGGTGGAATAGCTTGCACAGTGTGGTGCCCTGTAGCTCTGTGTGAGGCCTCCCATGGTGGAATAGCTTGCACAGTGTGGTGCCCTGTAGCTCTGTGTGAGGCCTCCCATGGTGGAATAGCTTGCACAGTGTGGTGCCCTGTAGCTCTGTGTGAGGCCTCCCATGGTGGAATAGCTTGCACAGTGTGGTAAGTGCAGAAAGAGCTCTTGATTAACATGCAAGTGCCATTGCAGCGGCAGCAGGGCTGGCCATTAGACCTTGGATGTCCCTTTGGCCCTAATGGGTGGTGCACATGCAAGGATGAGGGGGACATTGGAAAGGGTACTCACCTTGACCAGCCGACATAGGTCGTTGTATTTCTTGCGGCACTGGTCCGCACTCCTGGGAACATCTGAGCTGGAGGAGACCCTCCGGGCAATTTTGGTCCAGGCCTCCCTGAACTGGCTCCTGGGAGCCTTCCTGCCACTAGCCGGGCAAACGACCCGCCTTCTTTTGCGCACCCCATGAAGGAGCACACCCAGCGCATGCTCAGAGAAGCGTTCGGCTCTTTCACGGGCCCTCTCCATGTCCTCCAGGCGTTGATATGCCACACAACCACTCCTGAGGCCTAGTTGCAGGGCTACAGCATGCAGGGCGTGGCTGCAGTCAAAGTTGACCCTTCCCCCTTTAAGAGCTGGCCGGCGTCAGGGTGTCTGCTGACACTGACCACATGATCGCACCTGCGCTGCACCCGGAATCGGCGTTATTAGGCTGCATCGCCGGATTAGCGCCTGAATACAGGGTTCCAACGCCTTGTGCAGCGCTCGGCCAAAAAGTTGGCCAAATCTACTGAATTTCGGCGAGCTCGCCTGCACTTTCCGGCGGGCGCTAAATTTGACGAGCGCCCGACTTTAGCGCCGCAATAGCGTCAGAACTGAATTTCTAGGCCACAGAGTCATAGGCCTAGAAATTGGGTTTTGGCTTAGCCAGGGCTTTAGCGCCGGAAGTTAGTGCCGGCGCTAAGTCCCCTGCGCGCGCCAGAAATTCAGTGGCGCCGTGCCCAAATGGCTGCCGGCGCTACTGAAGGGTCTTTGCGGCGGTACATCGGCGCTAACTGCCGTTTCGCGCCGCAATTCCGGCGCTGCGGCACCCGATGCGGTGCGGCAGGCTGGGGACGTGCAGGCCTCCTCCTCCCGTTAAGGAGGAGCTGCCTGCACCCGGCCGCGGCCCGCGCAAATCAGCTTAAAAATGAGCCCGGCACCTCGGACAAGTGCCGGGCTTGCATCTGTTCCGGGGGGGGGTGGGGGGAGAAGTCCGGGGAGGGAGCTGCGGGCAGGCGGCCGGCGGGAAAGTGGCCGGCCGCCGCGGGGCCTTTAATGCGCCGGCGCAAACTGAAGTAAGGCACCTCTGCCAGAACGTTGCTTGCGGCTGCCACGGGCGAGGCGGCCGCAACTCAATTTCGGAGTTCGGGCGGGTTACCACGGCAACCGGGACGCTGCGCACACCGATGACGTCATCGGTGCCGGCGCAGCGCAACCGGTGCAACGCCGATTTAGGGCCCCAGGGAATTTTTAAACTGGCCATAACTCTGGCGCTAGTCCCTCTAGCGCCTCAAAAGCGGCGCTAAGGCTAGTGAATTTCTAGGCCATAGAGTTTTACAGCACAGAAAGAGGCCCTTCGGCCCATCGTGTCCGCGCCGCCCATCAACCCCTGTCCTGTCTAATCCCATTTTCCAGCATTTGGTCCATAGCCTTGTATGCAATGGCATTTCAAGTGCTCATCCAAATGCTTCTTGAATGTTGTGAGGGTTCCTGCCTCTACCACCCTTTCAGGCAGTGAGTTCCAGATTCCAACCACCCTCTGGGTGAAAAAGTTCCTCCTCAAATCCCCTCTAAATCTCCTGCCCCTTACCCTGAATCTATGCCCCCTTGTTATTGACCCCCCTACTAAGGGGAAAAGTTCCTCTTTATCTACCCTATCTATGCCCCTCATCATTTTGTACACCTCAATCAGGTCCCCCCTCAGCCTTCTTTGCTCCAAGGAAAACAACCCCAGCCTGTTTAGTCTTTCTTCATAGCTGAGGCGCTCCATCCCAGGTAACATCCTGGTGAATCTTCTCTGCACCCTCTCCAAAGCAATCACATCCTTCCTATAGTGAGGCGACCAGAACTGCACACAGTACTCCAGCTGTGGCCTCACCAGCGTTTTGTACAGTTCCATCATAACCTCCCTGCTCTTATATTCTATGCCTCGGCTAATGAAGGCAAGTATCCCATATGCCTTTTTAACCACCTTATCTACCTGTTCCGCTGCCTTCAGAGATCTATGTACATGTACACCAAGGTCCCTCTGACCCTCTGTACTTCCTAGGGTCCTACCACTCATTGTGTATTCCCTTGCCTTATTTGTCCGTCCAAAATGCATCACCTCGCACTTTTCAGGGTTAAATTCCATTTGCCACTTTTCCGCCCATCTGACCAACCCGTTTATATCGTCCTGTAGCCTGAGGCTTTCCTCCTCGCAATTTACCACCCCACCAATTTTCGTGTCATCTGCGAACTTACTGATCATACCTTTTACATTCTCATCCAAATCATTTATGTAGATCACAAACAACAAGGGACCCAGCACCGATCCCTGAGGTACCCCACTGGACACAGGCTTCCAGTCACAAAAGCATCCTTCGACCATCACCCTCTGCCTCCTGCCACTCAGCCAGTTTAGGATCCAATGCGCCAAGGCACCCTGGATCCCATGGGCTCTTACCTTCTTGACCAGTCTCCTATGCGGGACTTTGTCAAAAGCTTTACTGAAGTCCATGTAAACCACATCCACAGCATTTCCCTCATCCACCCCCCTAGTCACCCCCTCGAAAAATTCAATCAGATTTGTCAGACATGATTTACCCTTGACAAAGCCATGCTGACTATCCCTGATTAATCCTTGCCTCTCCAAGTGGAGATTAATTTTGTCCCTCAGAATTTTTTCCAATAATTTCCCTACCACAGATGTTAGGCTCACTGGCCTGTAATTCCCTGGTTTATCCCTGCTACCCTTCTTGTATAGTGGTACTACATTAGCTGTTCTCCAGTCCTCTGGTACATCCCCTGTGGCCAGAGAGGTTCTGAAAATTTGTGTCAGAGCCCCTGCAATCTCCTCCTTTGCCTCCCGCAGCAGCCTGGGATACATCTCGTCCGGGCCTGGGGATTTATCCACTTTTTGGCCTGCTAAAACCGCTAGCACCTCCTCCCTCTCGATGCTAATATGTTCAAGTATGTCACAGTCCCCTTGCCCGATTTCTATGTCTGCATCGTCTCTCTCCATAGTGAACACAGATGCAAAAAATTCATTTAAAACCCCGCCTACATCATCTGGCTCTACACACAGATTGCCACTTTGGTCCCTAATGGGCCCTACCCTTTCCCTGGTTATCCTCTTGCCCTTAATATACTTATAAAACATCTTAGGATTTTCCTTTATTTTGCTCGCCAGTGTTATTTCATGGCCCCTCCTCGCCCTCCTAATTTCTTTTTTAAGTATGCCCCTGCACTTTTTGTACTCCTCTAGGGCTTCTTCCGTCTTTAGTCTTTTGTAACTGCCAAAAGCCCCCCTTTTATTTCTAATGCATTTTTGTATATCCCTTGTCATCCAAGGTTCCCTTTGCTTGTTGGTCCCACCCTTGACCTTTACAGGAACATGTTGGCGTTGTACTCTCTCTATTTCCCTTCTGAAAGTCTCCCACTGTCTTGATGTGGATTTTCCTATAAGTAGCTGCTCCCAGTCCACTTTGGCCAGATCCTGCCTTATCATATTAAAATCGGCCTTCCCCCAATTTAGAACCCTTATTTCCGGGCCGTCTTTGTCTTTTTCCATGACCACCTTAAATCTCACCGAATTATGGTCACTATCGCCAAAATGCTCTCCTACTGACACTTCCACCACTTGCCCGGCTACATTCCCCAGAATTAGGTCCAGTATCGCCCCCTCTCTTGTAGGACTTTCTACATGTTGGCTCAAAAAGCTCTCCTGGATGCACTTTAAGAATTCTGCACCCTCTAAGCCTTTCACACTCTGACTATCCCAATTTATATTGGGGAAGTTGAAATCCCCCACTATTATTACCCTATTATTTTCGCACTTTTCTTAGATTTGCCTACATATCTGTTCCTCTATCTCCCCCTGACTGTTTGGGGGCCTATAGTACACTCCCAGCAAAGTGCTTGCCCCCTTTTTGTTTTTAAGTTCTACCCATATGGCCTCATTAGAGGAACCCGCTAATATATCATCCCTCCTTACAGCAGTAATTGACTCCTTAATTAATATTGCAACACCCCCTCCCCTTTTACACCCCCCTCTGTCTCGCCTGAAGATTCTATACCCCGGAATATTGAGCTGCCAGTCCTGACCCTCCCTCAACCATGTCTCCGTGATAGCAACAATATCGTACTCCCATGTATTCAACAACAACTTCAGTTCGTCCACCTTATTTGCAAGACTCCTTGCATTAAAATAAATGCCTTCCAGCCCTGCCATATTCCCTTTTGCCTTCGCATATTTGCTCTGCCTTGTTTTTTTCTCTGTATTTGGCTGTAAATCACCCCCTGCTATAGCTCCACTCTGTACCCCATCCCCCTGCCAAGTTAGTTTAAACCCCCCCCAGCAGTGCTAGCAAACCTCCCCGCAAGGATATTGGTTCCCCTCTGGTTCAGGTGTAAACCGTCCGACTTGTACAAGCCCCACCTTTCCCAGAAGCAGACCCAGTGATCCAGGAAACTAAAGCCCTCCCTCCTGCACCATCCCTTTAGCCACGCATTCATCTGTTCTATCTTCCCATTCCTGTGCTCACTAGCACGTGGCACCGGGAGTAATCCAGAGATTACAACCTTTGAGGTCCTGCTCTTTAATCCTTCACCTAGCTCCCTAAATTCTTGCTGCAGGACCTCATCCCTCTTTTTACCTATGTCGTTGGTACCAATGTGGACCACGACCTCTGGCTGTTCACCCTCCCCCTCCAGAATGCCCTGCAGCCGCTCAGTGATATCCTTGACCCTGGCACCAGGGAGGCAACAAACCATCCTGGATTCACGTCTACGGCCACAGAAACGCCTATCTGTTCCCCTTACTATAGAATCCCCTACCACTATTGCTCTCCCACTCTTTTTCCCCCCTTCCTGGGCAGCAGGAGCACCCCCAGTGCCAGGAAGTTGGCTGCTGCTGCCTTCCCCTGGTGAGTCATCCCCCTCAACAGTATCCAAAGCAGCATACCTGTTTGAGAGGGGAATGGTCACAGGGGTCTCCTGCACTACCTGCCTGCTTCTATTGCTCCTCCTGGTGGTCACCCATTTCCTATCTTCCTGTGCAGCCCTTCCCTGCGGTGTGACCAACTCACTAAACGTGTTATCCACGAACCTCTCAGCATCGTGAATGCTCAACAACCCATCCACCCGCAGCTCCAGCGCCTCAATGCGGTTTGCTAGTAGCTGCAGATGGATGCATCTCTGGCACACGTGGTCATCAGGGGCACTGGCAGTGTCCCTGAATTCCCACATAGAGCAAGAGGAGCATATCACGGGGCTGGGCTCACCTGGCATGACCTTCCCTTTACTTAATTTAAATTAATTTACTATCACCAATTAAAAATATCTCTAAGGCGCTTGTATAGTCTACCAACAGTCCCTGCTACACCAGAAAAGACCCTAGTAACTATAAACTACAGAGTTTAAGTTTAAAAAAGAGAACTACTCACCAACCAATCACTTACCTGCTCCCTGGTGACGCCACACTCTGATTACGTTTTACCTCTCTCCTCTGCTGTTGATGTGGTACGCCTCTGCTGAACCCGCCGGTTTTAAGTGCCGCCGGTCGCGCTGCTGCTCTCCCACAGGTCCAAGCTCTCTGACCTCGCCTCTGCTGAACCCGCCGGTTTTAAGTGCCGCCGGTCGCGCTGCTGCTCTCCCACAGGTCCAAGCTCTCTGACCTCGCCTCTGCTGAACCCGCCGGTTTTAAGTGCCGCCGGTCGCGCTGCTGCTCTCCCACAGGTCCAAGCTCTCTGACCTCGCCTCTGCTAAACCCGCCGGTTTTAAGTGCCGCCGGTCGCGCTGCTGCTCTCCCACAGGTCCAAGCTCTCTGACCTCGCCTCTGCTGAACCCGCCGGTTTTAAGTGCCGCCGGTCGTGCTGCTGCTCTCCCACAGGTCCAAGCTCTCTGACCTCGCCTCTGCTGAACCCGCCAGTTTTAAGTGCCGCCGGTCACGCTGCTGCTCTCCCACAGGTCCAAGCTCTCCCACAGGTCCAACATTGCTGGTTAAAGAGAGGATTAACACAATTGTAAGGAAGGATATTAGCTCTGATGATATGGAATCTGTATGGGTAGAACTGGGAAATACCAAGGGGCAGAAAATGTTAGTGGGAGTGGTATATAGACATCCAAACAGTAATGCGGAGGTTGGGGATGGCATTAAAAGGGAAATTAGAGAAGCGTGCAATAAGGGCACAGCAGTTATCATGGGTGACTTTAATCTACATATAGATTGGGCTAACCAAATTAGTAACAATACTGTGTAGGAGGAATTCCTGGAGTGTATACGGGATGGTTTCCTGGACCAACATGTCGAGGAACCAACTAGAGATCAGGCCATCTTAGACTGGGTATTAGGTAATGAGAAAGGATCAATTAGCAAGCTTGTTGTGCAAGGCCCCTTGGGTCGGAGCGATCATAATATGAGAGAATTCTTCATTAAGATGGAGAGTGAAGTAGTTGACTCAGAGACTAGGGTCCTCAATTTAAATAAAGGAAACTACGATGGTATGAGGCACGAGCTGGGTAGGATTGATTGGGGATTGTCACTCAAAGAGTTGACGGTGGATAGGCAATGGCAAACATTCAAAGATTGCAAGGATGAACTACAGAATCATCCCAGTTTGGCATAAAAATAAAACAAAAAAGGTGACTCAACCATGGCTAACAAGGGAAATTAGGGATAGCATAAGATCCAAGGAGACGACATATAAATTGGCCAGAAAAAGCAGTAAACCTGAGGATTGGGTGCAGTTTAGGATTCAACAAAGGAGGACAAAGGGATTCATTAAGAGGGGGAAAATAGAGAATGAGAGTAAGCATGCAGGGAAAATAAAAACTGACTGTAAAAGCTTTTATAGATATGTGAAGAGAAAAAGATTGGTGAAGTCAAGCATAGGTGCCGTGCAGTCAGAATCAGGGGAATTTATAATGGGGAACAAAGAAATGGAGACCAATTAAATACATACTTTGGTTCTGTCTTCACAAAGGAGGACACAAATAACCTCCCAGAGATGTCGGGGAACATAGGGTCTAATGAGAGGGAGGAACTGAAAGAAACCAGTATTTGTAGTGAAATGGTGTTGGGGAAATTGATGGGATTGAAGGCCGATAAATCCCCAGGGCCTGATAATCAACATCCTAGGGTACTTAAGGAAGTGGCCCTAGAAATAGTAGATGCATTGCTGATCATCTTCCAACATTCGATGGAATCTGGAACAGTACCCATGGATTGGAGGGTAGCTAATGTTACCCCACTTATTTAAAAAAGGTGGTAGAGAGTAAACGGGGAATTACAGACCAGTAAGCCTGACATCGATAGTGGGGAAAATGCTAGAGTCCATTATAAAAGATGTAGGAAGTCACACAACACCAGGTTATAGTCCAACAGCTTTATTGGAAATCACAAGCTTTTGGAGCACTGCTCCTTCGTCAGGTGAAGTGAAGAGAAGCATACAGGCACAGCATACATAGTCAGAGAAAACTGCCAGATGATTAAAGGTAATCTTTCTAACTGCCCTTTATCACACCTCGGCAGAGAGATAATCACAGCAATCAAAGGTGTGAATGGTGTCCAAACAGGTCATTCAGGAAAACATTACATCAAAGAACAATGAGGTGGGGCCACAAGGGGTCAAATGTTGCAGATGCTGGGGTCTGTATGGAAAACAGAAAAAAAACAAAAAACGTTGATGGAAATCACAGCAGGTCTGGCTGCATCTGCAAAGGTAAATCGTGCTTGACTAATCTACTGGAATTTTTTGAGAATGTAACTGGTAAAATATATAAGGGAGAACCAGTGGATGTGGTGTATTTGGATTTTCAAAAGGCTTTCGATAAGGTCTCGCATAAGAGATTAGCGTGTAAATTTAAGGCACATGGGATTGGGGGCAAGGTATTGACTTGGATAGAGAACTGGTTGGCAGACAGAAAGCAAAGAGTTGGAATAAACGGGTCTTTTTCCGAGTGGCAGGCAGTGACTAGTGGGGTACCGCAGGGATCGGTCCTAGGACCCCAGCTATTCACAATATATATTAATGATCTAGACAAGGGAACTAGATGTAATATCTCCAAATTTGCAGACGACACAAAGCTGGGTGGGCGTGTGTGCTGTGAGGAGGATGCCGAGAAACTCCAGTATGATTTGGACAGGTTGTGTGATTGGGCAGAAGCATGGCAGATGCAATATAACATGGATAAATGCGAGGTTATCCACTTTGGTGTTAAAAACAGGAAGGCAGCTTATTTTCTGAATGGCAATAGATTGGGAGAAGGGGAAGTGCAACGAGACCTGGGTGTCCTTGTGCACCAGTCGCTGAAGGTAAGCATGCAGGTGCAGCAGGCGGTTAAGAAGACAAATGGTATGTTGGCCTTCATAGCGAGAG
This sequence comes from Somniosus microcephalus, assembly GCF_052327205.1. Classification (NCBI taxonomy): domain Eukaryota; kingdom Metazoa; phylum Chordata; class Chondrichthyes; order Squaliformes; family Somniosidae; genus Somniosus; species Somniosus microcephalus. The sequence goes on along the minus strand of NC_140995.1, from coordinate 30,542,454 downwards.
GGTTCGAGTACAGGAACAAGGATGTCTTGCTGCAGTTGTACAGGGCCTTGGTGAGACCACATCTTGAGTATTGTGTGCAGTTTTGGTCGTCTTATCTCAGGAAGGATGTTCTTGCCATGGAGGGAGTGCAGCAAAGATTCACCAGGCTGATACCTGGGATGGCAGGAATGACGTATGAGGAGAGATTGGGTCGATTGGACTTATACTCGCTGGAGTTTAGAAGAATGAGAGGGGATCTCATTGAAACTTATAAAATTCTAACAGGACTAGACAGACTAGATGCAGGAAGGATGTCCCTGATGGCTGGGTAGTCCAGAACCAGGGGTCATAGTCTAAGGATAAGGGGTAAGCCATTTAGGACAGAGATGAGGAGGAATTTCTTCACCCAGAGAGTGGTGAACCTGTGGAATTCTCTACCACAGAAGGCAGTAGAGGCCAATTCATTAAATATATTCAAGAAGGAGTTAGATATATTTCTTAAAGCTAAAGGGATCAAGGGATATGGGGAGAAGGCATGGACAGGGTACTGAATTTGGATGATCAGCCATGATCTCATTGAATGGCGGAGCAGGCTCGAGGGGCTGAATGGCCTACTCCTGCTCCTATTTTCTATGTGTGCGACTTGGAGGGGAACTTGGAGGTGATGGTGTTCCCATGCGCCTGCTGCCCTCATCCTTCTAGGTGGTAGAGGTTGCGGGTTTGGGAGGTGCTGTTGAAGAAGCCTTGGTGAGTTGCTGTAGTGCATCTTGTAGATGGTACACACTGCAGCCACGGTGTGCCGGTGGTGGAGGGAGTGAATGTTTAAGGTGGTGGATGGGATGCAATCAAGCGGGCTGCTTTGTCCTGGATGGTGTCGAGCTTCTTGAGTGTTGTTGGAGCAGCACTCATCCAGGCAAGTGGAGAGTATTCCATCACACACCTGACCTGTGCCTTGTAGATGGTGGAAAGGCTTTGGAGATTCAGGAGGTGAGTCACTCGCTGCAGAATATCCAGCTTCTGATCTGCTCTTGTAACCACAGTAGTTATGTGGCTGGTCCAGTTAAATTTCTAGATCGCCAGGGCTGGGATTCGATGGTGGCAATGCCATTGAATATCAAGGGGCGGTGGTTAGACTTCCTCTTTTTGGTCATGCTCATTGCTTGGCACTTGTGTAGCACGAATGTTACTTGTCACTTATCAGCCCAAGCCTAAATGTTGTCCAGGTCTTGCTGCATTCGGGCATGGACTGCTTCAGTATCTGAGGAGTTGCAAATGGAACTGAACACTGTGCAATCATCAGCGAACATCCCCACTTCTGACCTTATGATGGAGGGAAGGTCATTGATGAAGCAGCTGAAGATGGTTGGGACTAGGACACTGCCCTGAGGAACTCCTGCAGCGAAGTCCTGGGGCTGAGATGATTGACCTTCAAAACCACAACCTTCCTTTGTGCTTGGTATGGCGCAAGCCAGTGGAGAGTTTTCCCCCTGATTCCCATTGACTTCAATTTTACGAGGGCTCCTTGATGCCACACTCGGTCAAATGCTGCCTTGAGGTCAAGGGTAGTCACTCTCACCTCACCTCTACAATTCAGCTCTTTTGGAACAAGGCTGTAATGAGGTCTGGAGCCGAGTGGTCCTGGCGGAACCCAAACTGGGCATCAGTGAGCAGGTTATTGGTGAATAAGTGTCGCTTGATAGCACTGTCGATAACACCTTCCATCACTTTGCTGATGATTGAGAGTAGACTGATGGGGCGGTAACTGGCCGGGTTGGATTTGTCCTGCTTTTTACGGACAGGACATACCTGGGAAATTTTCCACTTTGTCGGGTATTTGCTAATGTTGTAGCTGCACTGGAACAGCTTGGGTAGAGCACGAGTCTTCAGCACGACAGCCGGGATGTTGTGCTGAAAGGCCCATAGCCTTTGCTGTAACCAGTGTGCTCAGCCATTTCTTGATATCATGTGGAGTCAATCGAATTGGCTGAAGACTGGCTTCTGTGATGGTAGGGACCTCAGGAGGAGGCCGAGATGGATCATCCACTCGGCACTTCTGGCTGAAGATGGTTGCAAACACTTCAGCCTTGTCTTTTGCACTCACATGTTGGGCTCCGTCATCATTGAGGATGGGGATGTTCATGGAGCCTCCTCCTCCCGTTAATTGTTTAATTGTCCACCACCATTCACAACTGGATGTGGCAGAACTGCAGATCTTTGATCTGATCCATTGGCTGTGGGATCGCTTAGCTCTATCTATAGCATGCTGCTTCCGATGTTTAGCATGCATGTAGTCCTGTGTTGTAGCTTCACCTGGTTGGCACCTCATTTTTAGGTATGCCTAGTGCTGCTCCTGGCATGCTTTTCTACACTCCTCATTGTGCCAGGGTTGGTCCCCTGGTTTGATAGTAATGGTAGAGGGATATGCCGGGCTATGAGTTTACAAATTGTGGTGGAATACAATTCAGCTGCTGCTGATGGCCCACAGCGCCTCATGGATGCCCAGTTTTGAGCTGCTAGATCTGTTCTGAATCTGTCCCATTTAGCTCAGTGGTAGTGCCAGGCCACACGATGGAGGGTGTCCTCAGTGTGAAGATGTGACTTTGTCTCCACAAGGACTGTACGATGGTGACTCCTGCTAATACTCTCATGGACAGATGCATCTGCGACAGGTAGATTTGTAATGACGAGGTCAAGTTGGTTTTTCCCTCGTGTTGGTTCTCTCACCACCTGCCGTAGGCTCAGACTGGCAGCTATGTCCTTCAGGACTCAGCCTTCTCTGTCTGTATTGTTGCTACTGAGCCACTCTTGGTGATGGGCATTGAAGCCCCCCACCCAGAGTACATTCTGTGCCCTTGCTACCCTCAGTGCATCTTCCAAGTGTTGTTAAACATGAAGGAGTACTGATTCATCAGCTGATGGAGGGCAGTGGGTGGTAGTCATCTAGAGGTTTCCTTGCCCATGTTTGACCTGATGCCATGAGACTTCATGGGGTCCGGAGTCAATGTTGAGAGCTCCCAGGGCCACTCCCTCCTGACTGGTGGATTTGTCCTGCTGGAGGGACAGGACATACCCAGGGATGGTATGGAGGAGTCTGGGATGTTGGCTGAAAGGTATGATTCTGTAAGTATGACTATGTCAGGCTGTTGCTGGACTAGTTTGTGAGACAGCTCTCCCAATTTTAGCACAAGTCCCCAGGTGTTAGTGAGGAGGACAATGCAGGGTCGAATGGGCTGGGTGTGCCTTTGTTGTGTCTGAATCAGGTGCCTAGGTCGATGCCGGGTGGTCTGTCCAGGTTTTATTCTTATTATTGTTTTTTGTAGCGGTCTTGAGTGGCTTGCTAAATCATTTCAGAGGGCAGTTATGAGTCAACCACATTGCTGTAGGTCTGGAGTCACATATAGGCCAGACCGGGTAAGGACGGCAGAAGAACATTAGTGAACCAGATGGGCTTTTACAGCAACCTGGTTACATGGTCACCATTACTGATGCTAGCTTTTTACTCCCATTTTATTTACTTAACTGAATTTAAATTCCCCAGGGGCTGTGAACTCATGTCTCTGGATCATTAGTGAAGGTCTCTGGATTACTAGTTCAGTAACATAACCACTATGCTACTGTACCCCTATATCAGCATTTCAGCATATCCTTCTATTCCCTTTTCTCTCATGTCCTCGGCTAGTATCCTTTTGAAAGCATCTAAGCTATTTGCCTCAACCACTCCCTGTGGTAGCGAGTTCCACAGTCTAACCACTCTCTGAGTAAAGAAATGTTTCCTTATTTGCCTATTGTATTTATTAGTGACCATCTTGTATTTAGGGCCCTAGTTTTGGATTCTTCCACAAGTGGAAACATTGGGCTCAATTTTCATTGAGCTGTGGAGTTGGACTTGGAGGCGTACGGGGGGGTTAAAATCGCAAAAATTGGCGGGCGGGACGCCCCCCGCCTGGTTCCCGACTCCGAGCAATTTTAACTCAGGCGTGTCTGATGGTCCCGACTCCGTCCTGCATCCAACAGGCGGGACTGGTCTTTAAGGCCCTTAATAACCACTAAATGGCCTCTATAATCCTATTTTAACAGGCCCTTGCAAATTTAACCCTTTTCCCACGTAAAACACGCCTGGTGGGAAACATGAATGTGAAACCTGGCGAGAGCACGATTAGATTGCTGACTATCAACTGCAGGTCAACCATTAAAGAGGAGATTTGATCAGCCATCATTTGCAGGTGGCAGGACTTAGTGGTCTCAGGTCTGGGGCAACGTTTAGAAGGCTTAACCACACCTGTGGAAGGCTGGAGCCTCACACCTATCTCCAGTGTGACCTCCTGGGAAACCCCTCTCGCCACCTTCACTCAGCACTTCCTCAACGGAGGCATATACCAGAAGCATGGGAGCCATTTATTTCCTTCCCATCTGGGCGTTAGAGGAGCTCGAGCACCAGCCGCGGCAGCAGCAGAACCAGGAACAACAGCAGCACCAGCAACATCAGCAGCAGCAGGAGTGCCAGGCTGCTGCTCACCTACCTGAAGCTGCACAGGCCAGAAGGGGCCAGCGCCTGCAAGTGGCTGGAGAGCACCTTGCTGCACATCAGGGAGGCCATGGGGACCCGCATCTGCAATGGCATTCCTACTCAGAAGGACTTCCATGAAGGTCTGGTTTCTCTGTTCAATAGATGCCATCACTCCTCAAGAGATGTCATTCTATTCTGAACAATGACCATGTTTTCCATACCCTGGCGACTAAGCTCCTCCATGGCCATAGCCATCCTTTCCTCTACGGTAGCCAGCCTTACCACGGAGGTAGCCATCCTGTCCGTGGTGATGTGTTCATGCGCCAATGACTCCACAAAGGCTCTGCTCATGTTCGCTATGGACTCCTCCATTCGCTCCACACTCGCAGCAAACCTAGAGACAAAACCTGCCAGAGACTCCTGCATCTGTGCCTGGAGTTCCATCACCTCTGATCTTATGGATGGACCCAGAGGCAAAGGGTCGACATGCTGCTGAGCCGAGCTGGCAGAGTCCTGCGCCCTCCGACTAGGACTCTCCACTGCTGTCCCTGTCTCCACAATCTGCTGATGCTCACTAATGAGCTGTGATACACCAGGTGACAACACTACTCTATATCCCGAAAGTCCAACCGAGGTGTGAGTGTCTGCGCCGGTGCTGGGTGCGCTGAATTCTGCTGACGCTGCGCCCTCAGAGGTTGCAGCTTCCTCTGAAAAGTCTCGCTGCTCAGCCTCTTCTTCCTGACTAGGGGGGACGGATGCTTGTGATGGTCCTGTGGGGGAGTAAAGGAAAGAGTCAGAGATGTGATGCAAAGGCTACATGCACATAGCATTTTGCAGATACTCATAAGTCCATCTGTTACAGCTGCACAATCATTATCAGCGACTCATGCAATGTCAAAGAGAGAGATGGGAAACTGTTCTGTCACCAGCTTGCTGTGTTACACCTGTCTGTCTGTCCCCCATGTGCGAATTGTTGAATCCGTGAATGTTGATGTATGGTGTTCTTCAATAAATCGACAGAGACTGCAGAGGAACAATTAACAGATGTTTACTGGATGCAGGTTGCTCTAAAACTAAAGTACAGATCCCTACTCAGGTTTTATAGACAGGTGTGGTCACTGCCGGTACTACAGTATACAGGAGCTGTAAAAAGTAGTTCTCCCCTTAAAGGTACATACATTACAATTCATCCCCTTTCAGATTAACAGTACCATAACATTCATTTAACAATTAACACTTTTAACATGCAACATTAATGGCAAATAGTCCATTTATAAATTCAGTCTTTGGGGCGGCTTCCTGATCCTTTCTGGATAGCGCCTTTCCTGAGTGTCTTGCTCTTGGTGCGGAGGTGATTCTGGCCTTCTGTCGTCAGTTGGTTCATCAGCTTCCGATGCTACTGTTTCTGGGGTAGATGCTACTGGTATGTCGGGTTCATCACCAGGTACGCAAGACCTGGGGTTGACTCCTGTGACTCTAGGATCTGGTCAACATGGCGTCTCACAATGTTCTCCCCAACATTCACTGTGTACATTAGTGGCCCCTGCCGTGTGCATATCGTTCCTGGTTGCCATTTCTCTGTTTGGTAGTCGCGAGTCAAGACTGGTTGCCCTACATTGAAGCTCCTTGTCGGCTTCTCATTGATGTGCTGGAATTGCTTATTCTCAACATCTCTTCGTAAATTTGGTTTGAGCAAATCCAGACGAGATCTCAACCTTCGGTTAAAGAACATCATGGCCAGGGTCTGGTTGGTGACTGTATGTGTCGCATTTCTGTAGGCTAACAGGAAATTGTCCACCTTATGCTGCAGTGGAATGTCGTCATCGCACATGGCCCTTACTGCTTTTTTAAAGGTTTGTACGAACCTCTCAGCCAATCCATTGGTGGCTGGATGATACGGGGCGGAGGTGTAATGCCTTACCCCATTCCTTTTCATAAATCTTCGAAACTCTTCGGACACAAACTGTGGTCCGTTATCAGAGCAAATCTGCTCTGGCAAGCCGTTCCTGGCAAAGATGGTCCGTAGGACTGCAATAGTTTTCTCCGTGGTGGTGGAGGACATTTTGATCACCTCAGGCCATTTCGAGTGCGCATCCACAGCTATTAAAAACACTGAGTCCATGAATGGACCAGCAAAATCAATATGCACCCGTTGCCATGGAGATGAGGGCCACTCCCATGGGTGTAGAGGGGCATGTGGTGGTGCATTTTGGACCTTCTGGCATCCTGAGCAGCTCTTTGTCAGGTCCTCGATTTGCTGATCGATCCCCGGCCACCACACATAAGCCCTAGCAAGGCTTTTCATTTTCACCCCTCCCAGATGGCCTTCGTGAAGCTCATTGAGCACTCTCTCCCTTAACTTGGGTGGAATTACCACTCGGGATCCACACATCAAGGTCCCCTGGCATACTGACAGCTGTTCTCTTCTGGATGAGAATGCTGGCAACAGTGAGTCACCATGTGCTGGCCATCCCTTCACCGTCAAATCATATACCCGAGACAGTGTCGGGTCATTTCGGGTCTCCTTCTCTACACCAGCGTTAGTTACTGGCAAGCATTCTATCATAGTCGAATGAAATATTTCGACAGGATCCACTGCTGGTGCTTCCTCCGCAGTAGGCAGTGGCAGGCGTGATAGCCCATCAGCGTTTCCATGCTGTTTCGTACCCTTATACTCGATATCATATTGGTGCGCCCCTAGAAAAAGGGACCATCTTTGTAGCCGTTGCGCAGTCATCACTGAAACGCTCTTCTTTGGGTTTAAGATGGAGACAAGTGGTTGGTGGTCAGTCAGCAAGGTGAACTTCTGCCCGTGCAGATAGTGGTTGAACTTCTTCACTCCCCACACTAGGCTGAGGGCCTCCCTGTCAATCTGGGCGTAGTTACGCTCGGCTGAGGTTAGTGACCGAGACGCAAAGGCTACTGGCCTCTCCGAGCCATCCGGGAATTTGTGCGACAGCACCGCTCCAATGCCATAGGGTGACGCATCACACGCCAGCCGAATTGGTAGTGCTGGGTTGAAATGAGCCAACACCTCTTTTGATGTGATGAATTCTTTGCACTTCTGGAAAGCTCGTTTACATTCGTCATTCCACTTCCATGGTACCCCCGTTTGCAGTAGGGTGTTCAGTGGGTGTAGAACTGTAGACAAATTCAGCAAGAACTTATGGTAGTAGTTCACCAACCCGAGGAACGACCTCAGTTGTGACGCATTTTCCGGTGCTGGAGCCTTGTCTACTGCCTCAATTTTTATGGGGACTTATGTAACCCCTCTTCATCAATAACGTGGCCACAATACGAGATCTGCTTCTGGAAAAACTCGCATTTGTGGCGATTAGCTCGGAGCCCATAATCCTTCAATCTAGTGAGCACCTGCTCCAGGTTGGCAAGGTGATCACTGTCATTTTCGCCCGTGACCAGGATGTCGTCCAAATAACACTGGGTCCCGGGAATCCCTTGCAGGACTTGATCCATTGCCCTTTGCCAAATAGCCAGAGCTGATGCTACCCCGAACACCAGCCGGTTGTATTGGTAGACCTTTATGAGTGTTGATCGTGAAGTACTGTTTCGAGGCTTCTTCTACCTCCATTTGCAGGTACGCCTGGGCCAGATCAATCTTAGTGAAGCGTTTCCCTCCAGATAGCGAGGCGAAAATATCTTCAATCCGCAGAAGCGGATATTGTACAGTGTGATGGACTGGGTACACTGTCACCTTAAAGTCCCCACAGATGCGAACCTTCTTTGGTTCCCCAGGCATATTACTCAACGACCTCTTCATTACAAGAACGATGGGTGTAGCCCACTCGCTCCAGTCCACTTTGGATAGCACTCCTGAACATTCCAAACCTTCCAGCTCTGCTTCGACGGCTGGGCGGATCGCATAAGGTACCGGTCTGGCCTTAAAAAAACTTTGGGCTTGCATTTTCCTCGATTTTGATCATTGCTGTTATGCCTTGTAGTGTTCCGAGTCCCTCCTGGAACACTTCTTGTGCGTCAGTTAGCATTTTTGACAGTCGTCCCGGTGTGACGTCGTCATCATTTTTGGCATCTACAGTCAGTGCTTGTATGGAATGCCAATCTAGCTGTATCTTCCGGATCCATTCACGCCATAGTAATGGCAGTCCTCCATCTGGCAATACATATATGTCCATTTTTGGTGTTTCCTTGCCGTTGTATATCACGTTTACTCTTATTTTTCATTTGGGGTAGACTTTTTGCCCCGTGTACGTCTTCAAGACAATCTCTGTATCTCTCAAGGGTATATGTGAGAATAGCCGCTGTAGTCCCTTCGGTTTATGACTGTTAGGGCTGATCCTGTGTCCAATTCCATTTTCACTTGGACTCCATCTATCTTGAGCGTGACCCAGATAGTTTGGTGATCCTCCATTTTGATTACATTATGTAGTTTCAGACAACCCAGCTCCTTGCTTCCGGAGTCTGTATCATTTTTTCTGTTCATCTGAACTGCTCTCCGTCACCTTATGTACCTTTTTGTACTTCTCCTGTGGAGATTTCTTGCTGCTGCTTTTCTTTCCCAACCTGCAGACTCTTGCTATGTGTCCTACTTTTCCACACTGTCTGCACACTTGGTCCTTGAACCAACAATCCTTCTGGTCGTGTGTTGTTCTGCCGCAGCGATAACTCTTCACTGCTCCACATGACTTTTCATTTGTGCCATATTCTTGCGATCTCCATTGTATCTCTGCAGCGCCCCGTGCGGCTGTTTCATGTGATACTGCCATGCTGAAAGCCTTGTTCAGCGTAAGATCCTTTTCTGATAGAAGCTGTTTCTGGGTTCCTTCACTTTGAAGCCCACACACAAACTTGTCCCTTAAAGTATCTGCTAGTCCCGTTCCAAACTGGCAGTGTTTCGATAGTTTGCGCAGTTCCGTTAAATACTCAGCATTACTTTCATCTTTATGCTGGTTCCTTTTGTGAAACTTAAATCTTTCTGCTATCAGCAGCGGTGTGGGGTTTAAGTTGTCCTGTAGGATTGCCACTATGCTTTCAAAATCCTTTTCCACTGGCTTCTCTGGGGTTATTAGGTTTCGCAGTAAGCCGTACGTTTTTGCACCCATGGAATTCAACAATACCAGTGCTTTCCTGGCATCTGGCACTTAATTCGCCTTGCAGTACACTTCTACACGTTCTATATATGTTGCCCAATCTTCGACTTCATTGTTGAACGCTGTGACACTGCCACTCTTCTGCGTCCCTGGGTGTGGTTAGACTGGCTAAAAATGGCGTCTCCCACGCTCTCCCTCCTTCTCCGCTGGCTCAAAATGGCATCTCCCGCGCTTCTTTCTTCCCCCGTGGACGCTGCTCAGTGCTTGAAACCCCGGCCGCGCTCTGCGCGTTTTCCCTTCTCTCGTTGACGCCACTCGGTCTTCAACCCCGGCTGCGCCCTGTGCGTTTCACCCTCTCTCTTACCCTGTCGACGCTGCTCAGCCTTTTTCTGTGCCGTCGGTCGGCTCCAGCCGCTGCCGTCCAGGAAGGGTCTGCACCGTACCTACTGCCAGCCCGCTGTGCTGGATCGTCTCGACTGGGGAACCAAGCCCAGCTCTCCACAGCCTCCTCTGCGATGTTCAAGTCCTCTCCGGATGGTCGACGCCCGCACTGGTGGAATCGGCCTTCTTCTATAGAATTGCAGGTAGGTTCGAATCGACTCGTCGCCACTGTTGAATCCGTGAATGTTGATGTATGGTGTTCTTCAATAAATCGACAGAGACTGCAGAGGAACAATTAACAGGTGTTTACTGGATGCAGGTTGCTCTAAAACTAAAGTACAGATCCCTACTCAGGGTTTATATACAGGTGTGGTCACTGCCGGTACTACAGTATAAAGGAGCTGTAAAAAGTAGTTCTCCCCTTAAAGGTACATACACTACACGAATCATCCTCTATTCCCATAATTTCCAGGACAGCCTCCTCCCAGGGGGTCAGGTTGGCTATTGAGGCTATCCCTCCTCCTGTCCTGGCTCGCTCTCTTTTGTTGTGAGCTCTCTTTTCCTGCAATGAGGGAGACAAGTGGAGGTTGAGTGAGAATGAAGGAATGAGTGTAGAGATTCCATAGCATAGATACTTAGAAGGAGACAAAGATGGAGTGAGATGGCAAGACCAAGGGCCCTCCCTGTGTGTTATCAGTTGTGTTCAAAGCATCAGTGTGATAGGGAGTGTGAGGACTGCATGGTCGAATAGTTATGTGAATGTGAGCATATAGAGAAAGGGAATGGGTAAGGGTACATGGACATCAGTGTCAAGTGTAATGTGGAGGAAGAGATTGCTAAAGCTGAGTGCTGGTGAGGAAAGGCAATGGGGATTAGATTGAGGGTGATGGGAAATTCATACTCACTTTTCCAGTGCGCTGAAGGTCATGAAATCTTTTCCTGCACTATATCCAGGTTCTGCGGGTGACTCCCAAGGAGTTGACCTCCTCAGCCACCTGCATCCACACTGCCTTGATCTGAATGGGAGGCCTCTTCCTCCCTGATGAAGGGAAGAGCACCTCCCTGTTGGCCCTAGCCCCATCCACTAATGCCTGCAGTGCCACCTCGTCAAAGCGAGGAGCTGATCTGGCCCTCCCGCTTGTCATATTTGCTGCAGCTCCCTCACACTGCAGTCAAGAAGCTTGGCAGTCTGCAGAAGAAGCAGGCTTGCTGTGGACCTTAAATACAGCAGCAATGATGACATCATCGGAGGGAATTTTCAGTCATTAATAACCATTTGCAAAGGTTTCCCACACGTTGGAAATCAATTGGCCAATTCAATTAAAATTGCGTCAATCTCCCACATCCATTTAGATTCGTGTGGAAAACACGAAATTCGGATAACATGACACCAGCCCGCACCTGAGTTAAAATCCCCCCCCCCCATTCTCTCCACATCTACCATTCATAACTTTAAAGATCTCTGTCAGGTCACCTATAAATCTTCTAATTTCTAAAGAAAAAAGCCCCAACCTCTGTTCAATCAATCCCGATAGCTATAATCTCTCAGTCCTGGTACAGTCCTTGTAATGTTTTTTGCACTTTCTCTGGTTTTAATTAATTTTAATGCTGTTATGCATAGAAACCTCAAAGAAAGGTGATTTTTAAGCAATAGAGCATTAGTAGATGGCAGTTACGTAAATGAAACATAACCTGGATCTGTTAGCACAATCTGCCTGTTGGCTGCCCGAAAGCTAACATCTACCTCTGCCTGTTTTTTTTTGCCCTAGATTCCTGAATACCCTTTGTGGGGCTTTTGCTTGCCAATGCATGCATGTCCTTTTGAAGGTAGAGTGCCCAAAACTGTGCACAGTACAAGAACCTTTATTTTTTACTTATAGTCAAATGCCTTGGAGATGTATCCTATTATTTAATTAACTATGTTGACAACAGCTTCAAATGGAATGGAAACTTTTCAGTGAATGATCAGCAATCACACCTTGATTTTCCATCTTAAGTGTTCATGTTCTGTTCCCATCGTGTATGCACCCCAGTCAGAAGATAATTCCGACAATCTATTTTCAGTTCAAAAAAACTGTCTTAATTCAACAGTCACAGTTGTATAACCTTTCACCAAGTTATGCTATATGGCTTCAGTTACTTGATTTTCAGTAAAACTGCATATATAACGGGAGAAACGCCATGCTCGATCCTATTGTGTGAATAAGAATCATTTGTGGAACTTTCATTTTCACTTTGTGAGTAATGGTTTCATTTTTATGGCTATTAAAATTGATGATAGTGTGAGAATTTTCAAAGCATTGATTCTCTCTTTTCTCCTGGCTCCCAGTCACAAAAACACATCACACAGATGTCGCAGTAATGGGCCAATTACAATATATTCTGTTGGTGAACTTAGTCTTAACCATCTGTAATCTTGTGCAGTGATGGATTAAATGACATTCAGTGGCTGGGGTTTTGCTCTGTTTAGTCTGATTTATTTTGAATTCCATGCCTACTGATGAAGTCTCTAGATGTTAGTTTGCGCAAGATCCTTGCAGTCTGGTCTCTTGGTCTTGTATTTGGGACCTGCCCAAAGAATCTCCAGTGCTTCACCACCACCACCACCCCCCCGCTCCCCCTCCACCCCTCCTCTCCCTCCTCCCTCCCCCCCTCCTCCTCCTCTCCTCCACCCCTCCTCCACCCCTCCCCCACCCCTCCCCCCTCCTCCCTCTCCCTCCCCACCATCCCTCTCCCCCTCCCTCCCTCTCCTCCCCTCCCCCTCCATTTCCCCCCTCCCCTCCCCCCTTGCCTCTCCCTCCCCCTACTCCCCTCCCCTCCCCTCCACCCCTCTCCACCTCTCCCCCTCCCCCCTCCTCCTCCCTCCCTCCCCCTCCCTCCCTCCCCCTCCCTCCCTCTCCCTCTCCCTCTCCACCTCTCCCTCGTTCTCCCCCTCCACCCCTCCCCACCCCTCCTCCCTCTCTGTCCCCCTCCCTCCCTCTCCCCCTCCCTCCCTCTCCCTCCCCTCCCCTCCCCCCTCCTCCCCTCAACCCTCCCCCTCCCCATCCCACATCCCCCTCCACCCCTCCCTCCCCCCACCCCCTCCCCCCTCCCTCTCCCTCTCACCCCTCTCCCTCCTTCCCCCCTCCCCTCCACCCCTTCCCACCCCTCCTCCCCCTCATTCTCCCCTCCTCCCTCCCTCCCCCTCCACCCCTCTCCACCCCACCCCCATCTCTCCCTCCTCCTCCCCATCCCCCTCCCCCTCCCTCTCCCCTCCCTCCCTCTACCGCCCCCCTCTCTCTCTCTCTCCCCCCTCCCCCCTTCCTCCTTCCCTCCTCCCCCCTTGCTCCTTCCCTCCTCTCCAGCCCCTTCTCCCCCTCCCTCCAGATACGTGCTCCAAGTTCGGTCCACTGCCCAACAGGTAAGTGGGCAGGTCAGATCATGGGGTTCGGGGGGTGGATGGATTGAGTGAGCCGTGGAGTCTACAATCCGGGGTCGGGGGAGGATTGGGCCTCGGAGAAGACATCAGGGATCGGAGGGGAAGGATCGAGGGGAGAGGGGGCCTGGGGGTCAGGGCTGGGGGAATCGGGAAGGAGACCAGGGTGGGGGTGGGGGTGGAGTTTGGAGGTCGGGGCCAGGGTGGAGGGAGATTGGGGGTCGGGGCCAGGCCCTCTGGGATCTCAGGACTGGTAGCAGCAGGTATTGTGGTAAGTACTTACCTTTTTTTAAATATGCAATGTTTAAGGTTGGTTTTCTCTGAGGAACTTCCACAGGGCAAATCAATGTTGTAGCAGGGACCTGAAGCACGCATTAGGTCTCTTATTTGCATATGCAAAGAGACTAGGGTAAAGGACACCTCTTGTTTGTCCGTACCCAATATGGCAGGCGGCGCACTTCTGGTCAGAGGTGTGCACGTGCTTCCTATCTGATATTTTGGGCCCAAAGGAAGCCATGCAGTTCAATTAAATCCGCTGTGCCTGCAATGCTAAACAGTCAGTTGTTGGCCCATAGATTAACTGGAAAATGCATTTGTAGTGTATGTACCCGTCTACCTTTAAGGGAACTATTGAATGTAACCGTTCACCTTTAAGAGGACTACTTTCGGGTGGCACTATTTGTTTGGCTTCTGTATACTGTAATACCGATAGTGACCACACCAGTATATAAGTGTTGTGGCATGATTGCTGGGGCAGATTCGCCTGGACTTTCGAATAGTAAAGACCTGTTTGTTTGTTACTTCTGAAGTCTGTGTATTTATTAACTGCACAACCCACAGACTTTACAGTGGCGACGAGTCCGATCGTACCCTGCGGCAAGACTACCAAAAGCAACGAAGAGCGTCGAAGAGAGACAACCGCCCTCGTCGTGCTACCAAAAGAAAACACGAGGCTGCAACAACAGAAAGCAGGAAGACTAACAACAAAAGCTGTATCAGCAACAGGCACTGACTACCCTTCTGCCACGGTGCGGAGTGAGCCGACCAGCAAGAAACAAGGCGGCCGAAGAGACTGTGAGTAGGGGAAGGTGTAGAAGTATCTGGAGGATAAGGGCAGAGCACTCGACCTCGGTCGAGGGGGAGCTGTGCCGGCCAAAAGTCGGGTCCAACGGCGTCGGGTGACAGCCGGACCGCGATCGGCGGGAAAAATCCGGGCAGCGACCGCAGCCACGAAGCGCTGAGCCTGCGAGTAGGCGCGGGAAGAGAAACCCAGCCGCAGCCGGGGAGGGAAACACCAGTCTGCGAGAGGGCTGGGGAGGCGAACGGGAACCGTGCGGGTGAGAGCCGGGTGCGGAGAGAGAGACTGCGAGGAGCCAGTCCAGCGGCTGAGCTGTTCTCCACCAACGGGGTACTCAGAGCCGGCAAAACCGAACGTGCGGGAGTGGGAGAGAGACACAGCCGAAAACGGGGTGAGAGACTGCGCGAGAGCCAGTCCAGCGGCTGAACTGTCCTCCGTTAACGGGGTGTACCCAGCGCCGGTAGAGCCGTGCGGGCGGGAGGAAAAGACAGAGCCGAGTAAGGGGAGCTGTGCGGAAGCCAGCCCAGCGGCTGAACCTGTCCGCTGTGGGGAAAGCGTACCCCTTCCACCAGGGAAGAAACGTGGGAAGCCGCCATTAGGCGGGGAAGACGATTGAAGTGGGCGGGGCGAGAAGGAAAGAGCTGGAAACCGCCATTTTCGCGGGAAAACCGCCATCTTAGAAATAAACAAATAAATAAGAATACTTGAAGAAATACTTGTGTTGTACCCAAGGAAAGAAAGATGCCTAAGCGGGCGGACATCAACGAGTTCAATTCGGAGATAGAAGACTGGGCCACGTACGTAAAACGTATTGAGATACATTGTAAGGCTAACAAAATAGCTAAGGAGGAAAAAGCTTTAACCTTACTTAACATGATGGGTGCGAAAACATTCAGGGGGTTGAAGAATCTTCTCTCACCAGCTAAACCGGCAGATCAGACTTTCGATGATATTGTAGCAGTGCTGAAGGATCACTTGAACCCCACACCGTTGATGCTGGCTGAACGATTCAAATTCTACGCAAGAACGCAGAGGAAAGACGAAAGCAATGCGGAATACTTGGTCGAACTGCGTAGGCTAGCGAAATACTGCCAGTTTGGAGGGAATCTGACAGAGGCACTGCGTGACAAGTTCGTATGCGGATTGTCCAAAGAAGGAACGCAGAAGCGACTACTGGAAGAAAATGACCTCACACTGGACAGGGCTGTCCTCATAGCTGCATCGCATGAAGCCGCAGCGAAAGGAACGGCGGAAATGCAGCTAAAGGCGGCGGCACTAGGGGTGGACCAAATTACTTCGAGCACAACAAAATGCTACCGTTGTGGGAAGACAACACACGACCAGAATCAATGCTGGGGTAAAAACCAAGAATGCAGGAAATGTGGCAAGATCGGGCACATAGCTAAGGTATGCCGGTCAGGAGCAACGTACAACAATAAGAAGTCACCACAAAAATGGTACAGAAAGGTACAAGAGGTGACTAAGAAGAGTCTGAGGGAACAGAAGTCGGTCTCACACTCCAAATGCAAAGGACTGGACAGTCTGAGAATTCACAACGTGAGCAATGAAGCTGACCGACAAACTATCTGGATAACGCTACAGATTGCAAAGGTCCAAGTAAAAATGGAAGTGGACACCGGATCGGCGTTGACGGTCATGAATAAGCATGACTATAAGAAATTTTTCAAGCATATTCCACTACGGGATACGGAACTAGTACTACAGACATACACGGGGCACAAAGTATTCCCCATCGGAATGATAGAAGTCAAGGTGAGATACAAGGATAAAGATCATCACCGGTTGGACCTGTATGTATTGCCTGAAGGAGGACCACCACTTCTGGGACGGGAGTGGATCCGAAAAATAAAATTGGACTGGCAGTCACTAAACACCATGACGGTGGATTCCGAAAAAGAGGATGTCAAACCTGAACGGTTGTCCAGAATATTGGACGAAGCTAAGGAGGTATTCCAGCAAGGACTGGGAACACTGCGAGGTATTAAAGCAAAGGTTAAGATTGCAGAAAATGCAAGCCCAAAGTTTTTTAAGGCCAGATCAGTACCTTACGCAATACGACCAGCTGTGGAGGCAGAACTGGAAGAACTTGAACGATCAGGGGTTCTGTCAAAAGTGGACTGGAGTGAGTGGGCCACGCCCATTGTTCCCGTCATGAAGTCCTCACCGAGTAATAAGCCAGGGGGACCGGGGAAGGTCCGTATCTGCGGAGATTTCAAGATTACTGTGAATCCGGTGCTTCACACGGTGCAATACCCGCTTCTGCGGATTGAAGATATCTTTGCTTCGTTGGCTGGAGGGAAACATTTCACGAAAATAGATCTGGCTCAAGCATACCTACAGATGGAGGTCGAGGAAGAGTCACGCCAGTACCTCACCATCAACACTCACAGAGGCTTGTATCGCTACAATAGACTGGTCTTTGAGGTGGCTTCGGCGCCAGCAATTTGGCAGAGGGCCATGGAACAGGTGTTACAAGGAATTCCAAGCACGCAGTGCTACTTAGATGACATTTTAATCACGGGAAAAGATGAGGAAGAACACCTCACGAATTTGAAACTGGTACTCACCAGGTTGAAGGAGTATGGCCTTCGGGTTAATCGCAAGAAGTGTGAGTTCTTCCAAAAACGGATCTCATACTGCGGTCATGTCATTGACCGAGAGGGACTGCATAAGTCACCCGAAAGGATAGAAGCGGTTGTGAAGGCCCCCGCTCCAGGAAACGTATCACAGTTAAGATCATTCTTGGGGTTGATTAATTACTATCACAAGTTTCTGCCAAATTTATCCACGGTACTGCATCCGCTGAATGACCTGTTGCGGAAAGAAACACCATGGAAGTGGAATGAAGAATGCAAAAAGGCTTTTCGCAGAAGCAAGGAGTTGATTACCTCTGAAGAAGTGTTGGCTCATTTCAACCCAGCATTACCCCTTCGTCTAGCTTGCGATGCTTCCCCGTACGGAATTGGGGCAGTACTCTCGCACAGGCTACCAAATGGCTCGGAAAGGCCAGTGGCTTTCGCGTCCCGATCATTGACACCCGCGGAGCGAAATTACGCCCAAATAGATAGGGAGGCCCTCAGTCTTGTGTGGGGCGTGAAGAAATTCAACCATTACCTACAATGTAAAAAGTTCACATTGCTGACAGACCACCAGCCGTTGGTGTCCATATTCAACCCAAATAAGGCCGTTTCCACCATGACAGCACAAAGGTTACAAAGGTGGTCCATGTTACTTGGGGCACACCAATACGAAATTGAGTACAAAAGGTCTAAACAGCATGGAAATGCTGATGGGTTGTCACGCTTGCCATTGCCGATGGTAGAAGAAGCGAGTATAGTGGACCCAGTAGAGTTGTTCCACTCATCCATAGTGGAGTGTCTACCGATAACAAACTCAATGGAGACAAGGAATGACCCGACTCTTTCACGAGTCTATGATGTAACGGTGGAGGGATGGCCAGCACAGAGCGAACCAACACTGCAAGCATTTGCACAGAGGAAAGAACAACTGTCAGTGTGTCGAGGAACCCTGATGTGTGGATCTAGAGTGGTGATTCCACCCAAACTCCAAAAGAAGGTGCTAAAGGAGCTGCACGAAGGACATCTGGGGGGAGTAAAGATGAAAAATCTAGCAAGAGCGTTTGTGTGGTGGCCAGGCATTGATGGAGACATAGAGGAGATCACGAAGAACTGCCTAGGATGTCAGAGGGTTCAGAACGCGCCACCCCAGGCTCCTCTGCATCCATGGGAGTGGCCCTCATCGCCTTGGCAAAGAGTACACATCGACTTTGCTGGTCCATTTATGGACTCGATGTTTCTAATAGCGGTGGATGCCCACTCCAAGTGGCCGGAAGTAATTAAGATGACCACCACCACGACGGAAAAAACCATCGCAGTGTTAAGGACTATGTTTGCTCGGAATGGCCTGTCGGAACAGATCTGTTCTGATAATGGACCACAATTTGTGTCCGAAGAATTCAAGAAATTCTTAAAGAGCAATGGGGTTAAACATTACACGTCAGCCCCATACCATCCCGCCTCCAATGGATTGGCTGAAAGGTTTGTCCAGACCTTCAAGAAGGCCGTAAAGGCCATGAGTAATGAAAATATAAGTCTGCAACATAAGGTGGATAGCTTTTTGTTGGCATACCGAAATGCGACACGTGCGGTCACAAATCAAACTCCCGCAATGATGTTCTGTAATAGACGCCTAAGATGCCGGCTGGATTTACTAAAACCAAACGTCAGAAGAGACGTAGAGAACCGGCAATTCCAGGGCATGAACGACAGGGTCACTAGATCTTTCCAGATCGGTCAACGAGTTTTGGCCCGGGACTACCGTACTGAGAAATGGCAGCCTGGAACTATTGGGAAAAGGCTGGGGCCATTGATGTACACCGTGGACATTGGAGACAATATAATAAGGCGCCATGTTGACCAAATCATAGGGTCCGCCACAAATGGGCCACCGACTTCACCACCTTATCCGGGTAATGTTGAAACTGAGATACCCAGAACACCTACTTCCGATCTAGTGATACTGGAGTCAGCTGAACCTGACACGGCTTTTCAAGCCGAATCGACCTTGCCAGAAGCACCTCCTAGCCCGCCTGAAATGACGACACCACTGCGGCGTTATCCTGACAGAATCCGGAAACCCCCGGAAAGACTGAATCTATGAACTGTCTTACATAAACCTGTATATATGTTAGAATGTATGTTCACTATGGACTTAGTAAGTAATAAGCTAAAAAGGGAGGATTGTAGTGTATGTACCCGTCTACCTTTAAGGGAACTATTGAATGTAACCGTTCACCTTTAAGAGGACTACTTTCGGGTGGCACTATTTGTTTGGCTTCTGTATACTGTAATACCGATAGTGACCACACCAGTATATAAGTGTTGTGGCATGATTGCTGGGGCAGATTCGCCCGGACCTTCGAATAGTAAAGACCTGTTTGTTTGTTACTTCTGAAGTCTGTGTATTTATTAACTGCACAACCCACAGACTTTACAGTATTCTCTTATCCTCTCTTTCTACAGCTGCTACTTTCTTTCTTCTGTAAAGCATCAGTGACTGAATAAAATCCCTGGTTATGTTAGGTAGCGTGGAACTAAATAAGACAACTATAGAGTGAGTGAACACCAGCCGTATCTAAACCTTTAATTGTGACTTACTGTCCCAATGGAGCTTAAGGGAATCCAAAACAAAAGATTGGAGGTTGCCTTACTTTGGCCACATCTGCCCGTAATAGTTTGATTGAAATTGTACTTAGCAAGGGATATATTTTCAGCTGCTCAAAAATAAAATGTCAGTTTTTAATCATAACTTTTGATCTACTAATTAAATTGTGGGATCACAGGAATTATTGCTTAATTAGATGCTCGCTTTCATTTCCTCTAACAAAATCGGTGATAGAGTTTCCACTTTGGGTGCAATCAGGAAATTGCACCCAAAATACGCTTCAAATTGTGCTGGTTAGGTTATGCTTCAAGGTTCCATTAACATTTGTAATGATATCAGCAAATAGTGATGGTATTTGCCTGTTTGATTATGATGCCTTACCAGCATACTTGCCTGATTGATTATTTATGCCTGACCAGCAGAGGGCATGTGAGAGACAAGCAGTTTAGTTTTAGTTTGGTTTTGTATGGATCTCTAAGATGGTGTCTCCTGTTTAGCTGTTAACTTAGTTGTAACACTTTAGATTAAAAGGCATTCTCTTTCATGAATGTGTCGTCATTGAACCCACATACAAATCAATACATGGTGTCAGAAGTGATTGAAAGAGATGAAGAGGAAAAATCTGAAGTTAAATCAGCTCTCCACATATTAGCAAGCCAAAAGAGAACATCGTTACTTACCATTGGAGAATAGCTAACAAAGTGAAAAATGGAAGGTTTACACCCACCGGCGAAGTTTCAGTTGACAGGTAATGTGGCTGAAAATTGGAGGAGGTTCAAACAACGTTTGGAGTTGTATTTAGCAGCAATCGGAGCTGACGAGAAAAGTAATAAAATGAAAGCGTCAGTGTTCTTACATGTCGTGGGTGATGAAGCGCTGGAGGTGTAAAATAACTTCACATTCGCTGCTGATGGAGACAAAATGAAGCTGGATAAAATAATGGAACAGTTTGAGGCCTACTGCATACCTAAAAGTAACGTGACGTTTGAGAGGCACAGATTTTTCACATGTGTACAGAAAACGGGAGAGACTATTGATCAGTATGTGACTGAACTGAGAAACAGAAGCAAAACGTGTGAATTTGGGGGACTGACAGACTCGCTGATAAAAGACAGACTGGTGTGTGGGATTCCAGATAATGGTCTAAGGGAAAGACTGCTAAGAGAGCAAAATCTAGACCTGGGAAAAGCCATAGCACTGTGTAGGGCTACAGAGACTGTGAAGTCGCAAGCAAAGGAGCTGTTCAGTGACAGTAGCTGCAACGTGGATGCAGTGAGAATGAACGGACACAAACCATTTAACAAAAAGAGCGCCAATGTGAAAAAAGAGGCGTGGCCAGCGAACAAAAATGAAAGGGGCAATCGAAAGTCATGTAGTCGATGCGGTACACAGCATCCACCAAAAAAGTGTCCAGCATATGGTAAAACATGCAATAGTTGCAACAAAAACAACCATTATGCCCATTGCTGTAAGAACCAAGCGCAACAAAGCAAGGTCCACGCAGTAGATGAAAGAGAGATAGAGGAGTTCTATGTGGATGTCGTGTCTGAAAACAAAAAAGAAAAAAGAGACTGGATGTTGACACTAAAAGTGAATGACATACACATTCCATTTAAATTGGATACTGGAGCACAAGTTAATGTGATATCAGAGACTGATTTTAAGAAAATTAGACCCAGACCAAAGATACATGGAATAAAAGTGAAAGTGACAGGATACTCAGGTACTGATATACCAGTGAAAGGAAAATGCATTGTCAAAGTGACACACAAGGACAGAGAGCACACGCTAGCATTAATCGTGGTGCCAAAGGATGTGCAAGCCATACTAGGTTTAATAGCCTGTGAGAGACTGAACCTGGTAAAGAGAGTCCTCGTTGTGGAAAGCGAAGGAGAGACAGCCTATGATGAACTCATGAAAGAGTACAACGACCTATTTCAGGGTCTAGGCTGCCTTCCAGGAGAACACACGATCAGAGTAGATAAAAGTATGCCAACGGTCATACATCCAAGCAGAAAAGTTCCGTTTGCTCTTCAAAAGCAACTGAAGGCAGAGTTGGACAGGATGGAAAGCCTGAACGTGATTCAGAAGATAGATGAGCCAACTGAGTGGGTGAGTTCCCTCGTCATTGTGGACAAAAAGAATGGAAAGCTCAGAATTTGCCTGGATCCAAGAGATCTAAACAGAGCAATAAAGAGAGAGCACTTCAAGCTTCCTACACGTGAGAAATCATGTCACAGTTTGCAAATGCAAAGTATTTCAGCAAGTTAGATGCATCATCAGGATTTTGGCAGATGAAACTGGACGAGGCAAGTTCAAGACTGTGCACGTTCAACAGTCCATTTGGCAGATACAGATTCCTTAGGTTACCATTTGGCATTGCCTCAGCTCCTGAAGTGTATCACAAAACTATCCATATGATCTATGAGCACCTGGAGGGAGTTGATACATTAATGGATGACATCATAGTATGGGGAACCACGAGAACTGAGCATGACGAGAGACTGAAAAAAGTGCTGGAAGCAACAAGGAAAACAAACCTGAAGCTGAATAGAGAGAAATGCCAGCTCGGGGTGACAGAACTGACATTCGTGGGAGATATCCTTAGCAGTGAGGGCATCAGACCAGATCCCAGAATGGTGTCTGCCATTGAGAATATGCCAAAGCCACAATGCAAAAAGGACGTGCAGAGGTTTAATGGAATGATCAACTACATGGGTAAATTCATATCCAAACTCTCAGAAAAGATGGCGCCACTGAGAAGACTAACTGAAAAGAACATAGAATGGGAATGGAATCATGAGCATGAGAAGTCATGGAGCGATCTAAAGAAACTGCTCACAGAGGAACCAGTTCTGAGGTTTTATGACCCAGCGAGACCAATCAAGATATCATCAGATGCATCACAGAGTGGGCTCGGTGCCGTTCTTCTGCAAAAATATGACGACTGCTTAAGATAAAAAATCACGGGGTTGGGGGTAATATTCTGGCATTGATAGAGGATTGGCTATCTAACAGAAGGCAGAGAGTTGGGATAAATGGTTCATTCTCAGACTGGCAATCAGTAACTAGTGGTGTTCCGCAGGGGTCAGTGCTGGGTCCCCAACTCTTTACAATCTATATTAACGATTTGGAGGAGGGGACCGAGTGTAACATATCAAAGTTTGCAGATGATACTAAGATGGGAGGGAAAGTAGTGAGTGAGGAGGACATAAAAAACCTGCAAGGGGACATAGACAGGTTAAGTAAGTGGGCAGAGATTTGGCAGATGGAATACAATACTGGAAAGCGTGAGGTTATGCACTTTGGCAGGAAAAATTGTAGAGCAAGTTATTATCTTAATGGCAAGAAACTGGAAAGTACTGAAGTACAAAGGGATCTGGGGGTCCTGGTGCACAAAACTCAAAAGGTTAGTATGCAGGTGCAGCAAGTGATTAAGAAGGCCAATGGAATGTTGGCTTTCATTGCTAGGGGGATAGAATATAAAAATAGGGAGGTATTGCTTCAGTTGTACAAGGTATTGGTGAGACCGCACCTGGAATACTGCGTGCAGTTTTGGTGTCCATACTTAAGAAAGGACATACTTGCTCTCGAGTCAGTACAAAGAAGGTTCACTCGGTTAATCCCGGGGATGAGGGGATGGACATATGAGGAGAGGTTGAGTAGATTGGGACTCTACTCATTGGAGTTCAGAAGAATGAGAGGCGATCTTATTGAAACATATAAGATTGTGAAGGGGTTGGATCGGGTGGATGCGGGGAAGATGTTCCCGATGATGGGTGAAACTAGAACTAGGGGGCATAGTCTTAGAATAAGGGGCTGCTCTTTCAAAACTGAGATGAGGAGGAACTACTTCACTCAGAGGGTGGTAGGTCCATGGAATATGCTGCCCCAAAAAGCTGTAGAAGCTACATCATTACATAAATTTAAAACAGAAATAGACAGTTTCCTAGAAGTAAAGGGAATTAAAGGTTACGGGGAGCGGGCAGGAAATTGGACATGAGTCTAGGTTCGGATCGGTCATGGCCCTGTGGGTAGCGGAGCGGGCCCAGGGGCCATGTAGCCTGATCCTGCTCCTATTTCGTGTGTCTAATTCTGTTAGATTCAGGAGATGGTTCTGTGATAGTGGATTGGCGGTTAGGATCAGATCAGCCATGATCTTATTGAATGGCGGAGCAGGCTCGAGGGGCCGATTGGCCTACTCCTCCTCCTATTTCTTATGTTCTTATGTTCTTATGTAACCTATTGCATATGCATCGTGCTCAATGACAGACGCGGAGATGCGATATGCTCAAATAGAAAAGGAGCTGCTCAGCATCACATACGCCTGTGAAAGATTTCACCAGTTTGCGTCAGGACAAGCAATCAGTGTAGAGACTGACCATAAGCCCTTGATTGCATTGTTCCAAAAGCCACTAAATAGCTGTCCGCTTAGAATACAAAGAATGATGATCAGGCTGCAACGCTATACACTGAATGTTGCGTACACACCGGGTAAGCTGATGTATACAGCAGACACGTTGTCCAGAGCTGTTGACCCAAGAGAGCCCGCAAACACCAAAATGGATGAAAAAGTGAACGCCTACGTGGACATGATCACAAGTGCACTGCCCATAGCAGATGCAAAAATGGAGCTCATAAAGACTGAGACAAACAAAGATGAAACAATGAGACGACTGAGGAAAAGCATCTTGGATGGATGGCCCAACATGAAGCAAGACTGCTCACCTGACATGGCAGAGTACTGGAACTGCAGGGCGGAACTATCACTGGTCGAAGACATCATCTACAAAGGAAGTAAAATAGTTATCCCAAAGAGTCTGAGAAAAGAGATGCTAAAAAGGATCCATGGAGGACATCTGGGAATCGAAAAGTGTAAGAAAAGAGCACGAGAGGTGATGTACTGGCCACGAATCAACCAAGATGTGACAAATGAGGTGTCAAACTGCACAATATGCCTGAAATATCGAGCAAGCAATCCGGTAGAACCACTAAAGCCACACCCAGCGCCAGACAGACCTTACCAGAAGGTAGGCGCTGACCTATTCGTATGTCAAGGGAAGGACTATCTTGTAGTCACAGACTTTTACTCCCTGTATCCAGAGGTTTGTAGACTGTGCACCACCACTGCAGATGCTGTGATAACATGTATGAAAGCCATATTCTCCAGACATGGCGTGGCAAGCGAGGTCTTCACAGACAACGGACCCCAGTTTTACAATGCAAGTTTCCGACACTTTGCCAAAGAGTGGGGCTTTGTCCACACAACGTCAAGTCCTCACTTTCCACAGTCCAATGGACTAGTGGAAAAATCGGTCCAGACAGTGAAAAGACTGATGTACAAGGCAAAAGACAGTGGAACTGACTTCTACCAGAGCATGCTTGTATACCGCACAACACCGCTCGAGTGTGGTGTGTCACCAGCCCAGCTCCTTATGGGACGTCTGCTAAGGTCAAACCTACCCATCCCAGAGAACCTCCTGAAAACAAAAGAGGGGGAGATAGTGAGGAAGTTCAAAGAACAACAGAAAGAAAAGCAAAAGTACTACTATGACAGAGGAACACAAAACCTACCTGAACTCCACACTGGTGACCAAGTAAGGTTCAAAGACAAAACAAACATATGGACTCAGAAGGGAACTGTCCTGAGTGAAGTTCAACCAAGATCATACACCATTCAGACAGATGAGGGTGCTGTTCTGCGAAGAAATCGTTGAGATCTTCTCATGGGACCAGCCACAGCAAGTCAAAAGACTGATACTGTTGAACAACCTGATCACACAGCAGGTCAAAAGACTGATACTGTTGAACAACCTGATCACACAGCTGAGAAATCATCATCTGAGGCAACAACTCAGATTCAAGGACAATCAATCAGAAAATCCTCAAGACACGTGAAGCCTCCTGAGAGACTCATTGAGCAAGTTTAAGGACTCTTGTTGTAGAAGGAAGTAATGTTATCTTATTCTTTCTTCAAGTTCTAGTGTATTTACATATTTCATGTGAACACACAAAACAAGGTTAAAAAACCTTGATAATGATAATGATAATGTAAGTTCATTAAGTGTTACAGTTAAAATGCAGAGTAATACAAAGAAAACATGTTGTTAGATAAAAGTAAAATACTTTTGTATTAAGAAAGGGAGATGTAATGATATCAGCAAATAGTGATGGTATTTGCCTGTTTGATTATGATGCCTTACCAGCATATTTGCCTGATTGATTATTTATGCCTGACCAGCAGAGGGCATGTGAGAGACAAGCAGTTTAGTTTTAGTTTCGTTTTGTATGGATCTCTAAGATGGTGTCTCCTGTTTAGCTGTTAACTTAGTTGTAACACTTTAGATTAAAAGGCATTCTCTATCATGAATGTGTCGTCATTGAACCCACATACAAATCAATACAACATTCATTTGCATAATCACATAAAATCTTCGATAAACCAGCACAATTGGGCAATGCAATAGATGGTAATCGTTTCCTTTTTGGCTGTTTCCGTTAAGAAGTATTCCTTGAAGTATTTAAGAATGTTGACCTGATGCAGTTTTATTAATACAGCTGAAAATGAGTTTATCACCAAAAATAAGCACTTTTAATAAGGGTGTCCAGTCCTCCGCGTGTGAGAAACCTGATTTAAAATCACTGAAATAAACTTAAACAAAACTATACTGAACAATTTAATAGCTTCATTGGTATGCACTAGTCAATTTCTTAGTAAATTAGATATTTTTTGAGAAGAAAAAGCTTTTAAAACATGTCTACTAGTGCCTGCGTGCCTAAGAAAATGAAGGCAATTTGAAGAGCCTTCCCGAACCAAGCATTCGGCGGAATTGCGCAAGTTTGACCTGAGGGCCTGGCCAGGTTTCTGGCCGGGCCCTGATCTGGATGAATTGAATCTTGAATCATGTAAAAGATTGCAGAAAACACTGGCCCATATTTTCCGATCCTTACTTTTAAAAAAGGTAAGTTTATTTTTAACCCCGTGAAAAACGTAATTTTTTTTTCCAAAAATTAAATTTTTGTTTAAAATATTTAATTTAATGTAATTTTAACTAATTTTAAAAATGTGATTTAAAAAAAAATGTATTTAATGTTTTGGTGTGTTTTTGGAGTGATCTCCATTCATACTTTTGACGGGTCTAAGCTGAGAGACCTGTCAAAAGTATGAAGGGGGATTCCCTTCTTTCATTGGTTCCCTATGGCCCATGTGATACCAGGGACGCTTGCGAACCGCCTGCATCCCTGGCATACGTGGGCCCTGCGCATTTCGTAGAGCAGAGACCCAGGATCGGAAATGTCCGCACCTCCGGAGCCCTCAGGTAAGGGCGTAGATTTTTTCCAGATCAGAGGCCGCCGCACGCAGGAAACCTCCGATTGGAAAATACGGGCCATCAATGTAAAGTGGTTTTGCGTGCAATGTTTAAAATTCCCTGATCTTTTGCCCTGGTTTGGCCGATGCCGCCTGACATGAATCTTGTCATTCATGTGGAAATGACTTATGAAATGATACTGGGCGGCCTGCTGGTGGCGCTGTCCAGGGAGAGTATAAATACTCGGGCATGGGCCCAGCTTGCTCAGAACATTCTTTAACAGGAACTAGTGAAGGACACAACCGATCTCCATGTTGAAAAACAGTTGATTAAAGCCTTGTTTAATACTTAGACCAAGAGCCTAGTAGTTTTCTTACGTTACCACCCAGATTTCACTGGAGTCTAGCTGCAAAACTAGCAAAAATAAGTGGAAACTTCCCCCCCCCGTATGTTTTTGGAAATCAGACATATTCTTCGTAATTTATAACTCACAAATGAAATTGTGGGAATGCAGTCAGTATTACAGTTGTGCCATGACTGCTAGTTTTGAAAAGTGTGTATCCTGAGATTGCAACTTTGTTCAGTGAAATAAATTTTAAAAAACTGTGGCATGCATGAATTTGGAGGAACATGACTCAACAAGGTGAGAGCAAAGCCTGCTTGGCTGAGCGGGCTCTGGGTATTCCAGTCAGCTGTTATGGAAATGTGCAGATACATTTTTATTTGGGGAAGACACGCCTCAGATATGGAAGAGGAGCCAAGAAGCATGGCAGTATGTCACAGAAAGAGTGAACACAGTGTCAGTATTAGGGCGGATGACCAAAAGCTTGGTCAAAGGGGTAAGTTTTGCAAGGAATTCCAGAGCTTCGACAGGTGAAGGCACAGCTGCCAATGAAGGAGCGATTAAAATCGGGGATGCGCAAGAGACCAGAACTGGAGGAGCGCAGATATCTCGGAGGATTGTAGGGCTGGAGGAGGTTAGAGAGATAGGGAGAGGCACAGCCATAGAAGGAACTGAAAACAAGGATGAGAATTTTGAAATCAAGGCGTTGCTCAACCAGGAGCCAATGTAGGTCAGTGAGCACAGGGCTGATGGGTGAATGGGACTTGGTGCAAGTTAGGAGAAGGGCAGCAGAGTTAAGCAACTGAATTCCATCTCTCTAATAGTTAATAGAAATAATTCTGAATTGCCCTAGTGCAAGTCCTTAGTGCCTGTCTTCTGTGTTTATCTATCCTAGTGCTCCTATGAAGTGTTTCTTCAATGGTTACAGCTTGGGCGGTGGCAGGTTGCTGAGCTTCCATTGACGACACTTCAAGTGGCCATGGTGGTTGACCTTAAACAGCTCTGGGCTTTGAAGGCACAGCTGCAGACTGACCCAGCTTGTTGTGTGACAGGGCACTGGTGTGACAGGGCACTGGTGGAGTGGTTGGTGGAGGAGCTTGCATGCTGTCATCCTGAGAGACGACAGCAGTTGCAGCTCCTATGGAGCCAAGGTTACTCCTTTGGGACAGCGTTTCAGCGCTCCTACTGCTTTGCACAAGAACAGAGTGCAGGAGTAATGTGATGCTCTGGATCTCCCTGTCGACACTGGCCCTCAATGCCAAGTTGGCAGCCGTCTGAACTTCCATATGTTAGCTGCCATGGAAGCAGTCACAGCTGTCAGCAGAGGCTCCATCATGGTGGGCACCACTATCCTGTTCATGGAGTCGACCACCTGGTCAATGTTGCACAGAATGGTCTCCATGCACTGCGCGAAGCCTTGACACAAGTTGGAGACGGACTCCTCCATGCTCTGAGCCTTTGTGTGGAATCTCGCTGGCAGGCTACCCAGTGCACCCTGCATTTCCTGTTACGTGCCCATCATCCTTCTTCGGTAGTCTGGGCCCTCAAAGTGAGCATCTGAGTCCTCTGTGGCAGAGCTAGTATGTGAACTCGTCCTCTGACAAGCTGGCTCCTGTGGCATCCTGTTCCCCCATCCTGGCTCCTGCACACTTGTGGGTGACGATTCACCATGTGAAGACCTCACCTCTAGCCTAGCCTCTAAAACACGTGTGGTGCCAGTAACTGAGCGGGCCTATTAGGGTCGGATTGAGTTACGCTGCGTCTTCAGGAAGGCTGCATTTTTTTCCTGAAATGGCAGAGGTATCTCCACATTTTTAGCCCCTGAAATGAAAGAGGGGACAAGGGTTACCTTTTAGTGTGAAGGGAGAGCAGCGAGAGAAGTGGCTGGTGAAAGCAGCTACAGTTTGTCATTCAGAGTGTGTAGAGTGAGATAAATATAAGAAGGGAAAAAGAGTATAAGGTGCAAAGAAACACAGTGCAATGTTTCCACCAGCGTTGCCACTCACCATGGCCTTTTGTTCTTCCCTTGCCCGTGGTGGCCAGCCTGTTTTCTTCCACAGGAGAAAGGGTGACCAGTTGGGCTTGGCCTCCTATGAAAGCAGCCTCCTGTTTCAGATTGTGTGCAACCTTCTGTTGCAAGAAAGAAGGGAGTGTGTTTGTGACCGACTTGTAAAGTGTTTGGTGAATGTGCCTGCCATGATCAAATAGTTGGTAAACAGTGTGTAAGGTGTGAGGTGTGGGGAAGTGAGGGTTGCAATAGTGGTGGGTATGAGGAGAAGGAGGTGTAGTAAAGTGTGGTGCGGTGATTGTAGGAGAGTGAAGGGAAGCAGGGACGTGAGTATTAAGAGTAATGATGCCAGAGGTGTTGGAGTTGTGCAGAGAATAATACAGCAGTATTCTTACATTGACAACACTGGTGAGGTCATTGAACTTTTTCCCCACATTTCAGCCATGTCCTGGGAACTAAGCTCCTGGAATTTTCTCCTTTGCCACCTCTTCCCTCTGGCGGTGAAGGCAGTGCCTGCAGGGATTTCTGTCTCCTTGGGGTGAACAGGATCTCCCTCCACCTGCCCACCACCTGGACAAGAGCCTCCTGCCCACCACCTGGACAAGAGCCCCCTGCCCACCACCTGGACAAGAGCCTCCTGCCCACCACCTGGACAAGAGCCTCCTGCCCACCACCTGGACAAGAGCCTCCTGCCCACCACCTGGACAAGAGCCTCCTGCCAGATTTCCCACTCCCCACCTCCAATAGGTGTGCACCCAATGAATAGCACGGGTAGTGCTGGCTTCATGCCAGAGTCATGATAAGGAGCTGGCAGCAACAATTCCATGTGGTGCCTGCAACCACGTGGACCGACGGGTACAGCGCGCCTCCTGCATGCCTGTTTTCGGGCACGATTGCAATGCTAGGTCATTATTTCTATTCCTTATTTCACAGAATCATAGAAATTTACGGCACAGAAGGGGGCCATCCAGCCCATCCTGTCTATATCGGCCGAGAAAGAGCTATCCAGCCTAATCCCACTTTCCAGCTCTTGGTCCGTAGCCTTGTGGGTTACGGTATTTCAAATGCATATCCAAGTACTTTTTAAATGCGCTGAGGGTTTCTGCTTCTACCACCTTTTCAGGCAGTGAGTTCCAGACCCCCACCACCCTCTGGGTGAAAAAGGTTCTCCTCAACTCCACTCTAATCCTTTTACCAATTACTTTAATTTATGCCCCCTGGTTATTGACTTCTCTGCTAAGGGAAATAGGTCCTTCCTATCCAATCTATCTGGACCACTCATAATTTTATACAACTCAATTAAGTCTCCCCTCAGCCTCCTCTGTTCCAAAGAAAACAACCCCAGCCTATCCAACCTTTCCTCATAGCTAAAATTCTCCAGTCCTGGCAACATCCTCCTAAATCTTCCCTGTACCCTCTCCAGTGCAATCACATCCTTCCTGTAATGTGGTGCCAAGAACTGTACACAGAACTCTAGCTGTGGCCTAACTAGTGTTTTATACAAGTGCAAGAGAGATGAATGGTTACCATGCTGTACAGAAAAGATATATTTACGTCATCTTTCTATCTTATTATTTATAGGTTTTAAAACTTATATTAAAAGAATGCCAGAAGAAGATTTCTAGTTAATATTGAATATATATGTTATATATATATATTAAAGTAACAGCCACAGTCTAGTAAATGTAGATCTAAATCTCATCATCAATAATTGTTCTGATGAGTCTCCCATATTAGCTGTATATCACTACAATGACACATCAGAATAGCTTCAAGATTCACATACAGTTGAGCATCATTAGTACAAACCCATATGAAGCAGACAATGATTCCTTCTGATCAGGGATTCATCTCATTGAGGACAAAGCTTGTCTGCTCACTATAATGGAGTTTCTGTTTGAATCAAGGAAAACATTTGTTCCATTTAAAGGTCTGTATCAACAAAGTTCTACGTTATATAACTTATTTCTCTCCATTATGTGTAAATATCCATATGTATAATATCTTTATTACTTGCTGTGAAACAATTTTCATATGGAAAGGTTGTCAGTGCAGCTATTTTTTTCCCTAGGGTATGCAATAATGGCCAATCAACATCCACAATACTGCAGAATGGTGAACTACCACTCACTGCATCATCCTCTTGGCTGCCATACCTGTACCCAACCAATTTCCACAGAATAATGCATTAACATTCTGTACTGAGTGGCAATATATTGTGTACAGATTGAAAATGACACCACAATCAAGCAATGAACAACAACCTATATCTGTATGACTGATTAAATTGAAAATGACCATTACTCTGATTATATGCGCTGTTATACCGCCGGAAACATCCTGTATTACTCACAGTGCTATGAAACAAAGCCTACCTTATTTTCCGTTCACTGTTAATTTATTTTGCCTCCTCGTTTTCTTTTATTTTCTCCATTCCCAAGCTGAAAGGGACTGTGGCTGAGGTCATGGAGTTTTCCATGGCCACCATTAGTTCCACTGTCTGATTGTCCAACAGGCAATATTATCCAATTCGGCTCCAAAATCTGAAATTTTTCCTTCCACCAGGATGGAATCTCTCTTTTCCATATAATAGTCCATCTCTGTGGGAGACCTCCCTATTTGAGGAATCCCTGGAACTCAGAGTTACAGTCCTCTTGCCAGACCCAAGTGCTCAGCCATTTAATCTACTGTTTCACTCCCTTGTATTTAATTTGCTAGTCTGAGAAAAAATGTTGCTTGTGAAGTGTTTAAGCTCATATTTGAAAAATTAATAATAGTTTCATTTTTGATGACCTTTAATGTTACATTGTCCTTTCGTGCGCTCTTAGTGCTGTTGCCATGTCAGAAGACAAATATTTTACCTTAACACTAGAAAGTAAAAATGACACTTTATCCCCAGTGCTCGTCACTTCTAACTTCTAATGGGTAACGTAGAAATAGACCTTTCTCTCTGACTCTGCAATCATTTTCTCTTTGGCCCCTACATATTCTTTTCAATGCTCTGCAACTCTTAGATTACCACATCACTGAACCCATATTTATGCAGTCCTGATAAATTGATGGTCAGTGACCTGATACCACAAATACAAGCTGCTACTAAGCTGAAATGTTGCTTCTTTCGTAGTAAGGACGGAGCCCTTCACTATACATTAGCTGAGTCAACATTATTATATTCCTCCATTCTGCCTTAATGCATACAAAATGATTCTTCTGGGCTCTTGGGATCACACTGTAATACTTCATAAAAATATTTATGCAATGTGGCAAAAATGCTGTTTGTTTTCATCTATAATGTATCACGGTATTGACTGTTTCCTGCTTGTCACAGTACCAGATCTGCTCAGAGAACAATCCAGGGTATAGATGGTATATCTGGCCAGGTGTCCAAAGGAGAGGCCAAACCACTCAAACCAAATACAAGCATCTAGTGGGTCTTCTTTGTATACATGTTTGATTGGAAACTCTTTTGGCGTTCAAGGAAATAATATTTAAATGGCCTTACTTTTCCACACAAAGGGTAGTAGAAATCTGGAATTCTCTTCCCCCAAAAGGCTGTGGGTTCTGGGGAAATTGGAGTTTTCGAGACTGATCGATAGATTTTTGTTAGGAAGGGGTATTAAGGGATATGAAGTTAAGGTGGATAAATGGAGTTGAGATACAGACCAGCCATGATCTCATTGAATGGCAGAGCAGGCCCGAGGGGCTGAATGGCCTACTCATATTCCTATGTTTTACTTTACCTAAGGCCTTGTAATTTTGTTTATAGAAGCATTTCTTTAAATAGGAAAAAAATTGCATTAGTGGAGAAGAGGGTGCTCTTCTAAGGTTGGAGCAGAGACACACTATTGGGACAGAGAGGTGAGAGTTTTACTCTGCATTGAGTTGTACTATACCCGATCTAGGGGTGGTTGATTCTGACACTGGAGCCCCATAACAGTAGGTGGCAGTCGAGCTGGGGGGTAGGGGCCGAAGCAGGCAGCAAATCACCCCCACCCCAGGTGTGAGACCTGGCACATTTTACCTCACGGGCCTTATCTGCATAGGCCCAGACAGTCCCCTGCCTGAAACTGGTAGGAAGCAGCGGCTGGCAGATGGCAAGGAACACAATATCGGGCAGCAGGATGCCGCATGTTGGGACCCGAAGGAATGTAAAACTTCTTTAAACACTTTACACACACCAAACACACTTACCTTTGCACTCATGCACCCATCACTCACCTGAACACCGGACATCTCGACCCCTCCAAGCCCTTCATCCCGGCGGTCCGCCTCCTCTAACTTGGCGTGGTTTGGAGCCGTCGGGAATCCCACACTTCAACCTTAAAAATAGGGATTAAGCTAAAAACTGCCTGTTAATTACCTGTTAACAGGCAGTTAATTGGCACTAATCCCCTTCCCGCCTCGGGGAGGTGGGTCCCAGTGTGGGGCGGGTACCCGCCTCCTTTGAAACTGGCATGAAGGCGGGATGGTGTCGGGACACCCGATTTCGGGATTTTAACCCCCCACATGCCTCCAATCTCGCCTCCACGGCCCAATGAAAATCCTGCCCTATGTATTTATAAAATACAAGTGGCTTCCCTGTGGTGTCACACATGAAGAGTCAAGACCAAACTAGTCTTCAGGTGGAGGTTGGTTAGAGGGTGGGTGTAGTGTATGTACCTTTAAGGGGAGAACTACTTTTTACAGCTCCTGCATACTGTAGTACCAGCAGTGACCACACCTGTATATAAACCCTGAGTAGGGATCTGTATGTTTAGTTTTAGAGTAACCCTCATCCAGTAAATACCTGTTGATTGTTCCCTGCAGTCTCGTGTCTAGTTATTGAAGGACACACAACATCAAAATACACGGATCTAACATTGGCGACGAGGCAGGTTCGAACCTACCTGCAACTCTGCATTACCTCCCAGGGATTCGCTCCTGGAGAACAGTGGAAGAAAGTTGAGGCCAGAAGCACGGGCGTCGACCACGAGCAACCGCCCAGCCATCCAGCAGAGATTTGAGCATCGCAGGGGAGGCTGTTGAGAGCTGGGCTTGGTTCTCCAGTCACGGTGGTCCAGCGAAACGGGCTGGCAACAGGTATGGCGCAGACCCTTCCCGGACAGCGGCGGCTAGAGCCGACCGACGGCACAGAAAAGGCCGAGCAGCGTCGACGGGAGAAGAGAGAGGGTAGAGCGCACAGGGCACAGCTGGTGTTCAGGACCGATTGGTGACGACGGGAAAAGAGAGAGGGTAGAGCGCACAGGGCGCAGCCGGTGATCAGGACCGAATGGCGTCGCCAGGAGAAGAGAGAGAGGCGCAAAGGAAAATGCGCAGAGCGCAGCCGGAGTTCAAGGGACGAGCAGCGTCAGTGGGGAAGAAAGGGAAACGCGCAGAGCACAGCCAGTGTTCAAGGGATGAGCAGCCGCAGCGGAGAAGAAGGGAGAGCGCGGGAAATGCCATTTTGAGCCACAGCGGAGAAGAAGGGAGAGCGCGGGAAAACGCCATTTTGAGCCGCAGCTGAGAAGAAGGGAGAGCGCGGGAAAATGCCATTTTGAGCCAGTCTAACCACACCCAGGGGTGCCGAAGAGTGGCAGTGTCACAGCGTTCGACAATGAAGTCGAAGATTGGACGACATATGTTGAACGCATAGAAGTGTACTGCAAGGCGAATGATGTGCCAGATGAGAGGAAAGTGCTGGTATTGTTGAATT
This sequence comes from Somniosus microcephalus, assembly GCF_052327205.1. Classification (NCBI taxonomy): domain Eukaryota; kingdom Metazoa; phylum Chordata; class Chondrichthyes; order Squaliformes; family Somniosidae; genus Somniosus; species Somniosus microcephalus. The sequence continues at coordinate 30,507,470 of NC_140995.1, read as the reverse complement.
CCATGGGTGCAAAAACGTATGGCTTACTGCGAAACCTAGTAACCCCAGAGAAGCCAGTGGAAAAGGATTTTGGAAACATAGTGTCAATTCTACAGAACCACTTAAACCCCACACCGCTGCTGATAGCAGAAAGATTTAAGTTTCACAAAAGGAACCAGCATAAAGATGAAAGTAATGCTGAGTATTTAATGGAACTGCGCAAGCTATCGAAACACTGCCAGTTTGGAACGGGACTAGCAGATACTTTAAGGGACAAGTTTGTGTGTGGGCTTCAAAGTGAAGGAACCCAGAAACGGCTTCTATCAGAAAAGGATCTTACGCTGGACAAGGCTTTCAGGATGGCAGTATCACACGAAGCAGCCACACGGGGCGCTGCAGAGATACAACGGAGACCGCAAGAATATGGCACAAATGAAATGTCATACGGAACAGTGAAGTGCTATCGCTGCGGCAGAACAACACACGACGATAATGATTGCTGGTTTAAGGACAAAGTGTGCAGAGAGTGTGGAAAAGTAGGACACATAGCAAGAGTCTGCAGGTCGGGAAAGAAAACCAGCAGCAAGAAATCTCCACAGGAGAAGTACAAGAAGGTACATAAGTTGATGGAGAGTAGTTCAGACGAACAGAAAAGTGATACAGACTCCGGAAGCAAGGAGCTGGGTTGTCTGAAACTACATAAGGTGATCCAAACGGAGGATCACCAAACTATCTGGGTCACGCTCAAGATAGCTGGAGTCCAAGTGAAAATGGAATTGGACACAGGATCAGCCCTAACAGTCATAAACCGAAGGGACTACAAGCGGCTATTCTCACATATACCCTTGAGAGATACAGAGATTGTCTTGAAGACGTACACGGGGCAAAAAGTCTACCCCAAAGGAAAAATAAGGGTGAACGTTGTATATAACGGTAAGGAAACACCAAAAATGGACCTATATGTATTGCCAGATGGAGGACCACCACTACTAGGACGTGAATGGATCTGGAAGATACAGCTAGATTGGCATTCCATACAAGCACTGACTGTAGATGCCAAAAAGGATGACGACGCCACACGTGGACGACTGTCAAAAATGCTAACTGACGCACAAGAAGTGTTCCAGGAGGGACTTGGAACACTAATAGGCATAACAGCAATGATCAAAATAGAGGAAAATGCAAGCCCAAAGTTTTTTAAGGCCAGACCGATGCCTTATGCGATCCGCCCAGCCGTCGAAGCAGAGCTGGAAGGTTTGAAACGTTCAGGAGTACTTTCCAAAGTGGACTGGAGCGAGTGGGCCACACCCATCATTCCTGTAATGAAGAGGTCGTTGAGTAATACGCCTGGGGAACCAAAGAAGGTTCGCATCTCTGGGGACTTTAAGGTGACAGTGAACCCACTCCTCTACACTGTACAATATCCGCTTCCGCGGATTGAAGATATTTTCGCCTCGCTATCTGGAGGGAATCGCTTCACTAAGATTGATCTGGCCCAGGCGTACCTGCAAATGGAGGTAGAAGAAAGCTTGAAACAGTACCTCATGATCAACACTCATATAGGTCTCTACTAATACAACCGGCTGGTGTTCGGGGTAGCATCAGCTCCGGCTATTTGGCAAAGGGCAATGGATCAAGTCCTGCAAGGGATTCCAGGGACCCAGTGTTATTTGGACGATATCCTGGACACGGACGAAAATGACAGTGCTCACCCTGCCAACCTGGAGCAGGTGCTCACTAGATTGAAGGAATATGGGCTCCGAGCAAATCGCCACAAATGCGAGTTTTTCCAGAAGCAGATCTCGCATTGTGGCCACGTTATTGATGAAGAGTGGTTACATAAGTCCCCTGAAAAGATTGAGGCAGTAGTCAAGGCTCCAGCACCGGAAAATGTGTCACAACTGAGGTCGTTCCTCGGGCTGGTGAACTACTACCATAAGTTCTTGCCGAATTTGTCTACAGTACTACACCCACACCATGGAAGTGGAATGACGAATGTAAATGAGCTTTCCAGAAGTGCAAAGAATTGATCACATCAAAAGAGGTGTTGGCTCATTTCAACCCAGCACTACCAATTCGGTTGGCGTGTGATGCATCACCCTATGGCATTGGAGTGGTGCTGTCGCACAAATTCCCGGATGGCTCGGAGAGGCCGGTAGCCTTTGCGTCTTGGTCACTAACCTCAGCCGAGCGTAACTATGCCCAGATTGACAGGGAGGCCCTCAGCCTAGTGTGGGGAGTGAAAAAGTTCAACCACTATCTGCACGGACAAAAGTTCACCTTGCTGACTGACCACCAACCACTTTTCTCCATCTTTAATCCAAAGAAGTGCGTGCCGGTGATGACTGCGCAACGGCTACAAAGATGGCCCCTTTTTCTAGGGGTGAACCAATATGAAATCGAGCAAAAGGGCACGAAACAGCATGGAAACGCTGATGGGCTATCACGCCTGCCATTGCCTACTGCTGAGGAAGCTCCAGCAGTGGACCCTGTCAAAATATTTCATTCGACTATAATTGAACGCTTGCCAGTAACTAACGCTGATATAGAGAAGGAGACCCGAAATGACCCGACACTGTCTCGGGTATATGACTTGATGGTGAAGGGATGGCCAACACATGGCGACTCACTGTTGCCAGCATTCTCATCCAGAAGAGAACAGCTGTCAGTATGCCAGGGGACCTTGATATGTGGATCCCGAGTGGTAATTCCACCCAAGTTACGGGAGAGAGAGCTCAATGAGCTTCACGAAGGCCATCTGGGAGGGGTGAAAATGAAAAGCCTTGCTAGGGCTTATGTGTGGTGGCTGGGGATTGATCAGCAAATTGAGGACCTGACAAAGAGCTGCTCAGGATGCCAGAAGGTCCAAAATGCACCACCACATGCCCCTCTACACCCATGGGAGTGGCCCTCATCTCCATGGCAACGGGTGCATATTGATTTTGCTGGTCCATTCTTGGACTCAATGGGCTAGATTTTCAGTATAGACAGTTTTGGGGCGCTAACCTTAGCGCCCGCCCGAAGTTAGCGCCCGCCCCAAAGTAGCGCCTCGTTGCCGGAAATTCAGTGGCTTCGCCCTAAGAGGTTGGTGGAGCGCTAAAAGAGGCGTTCCACTACTATCTTTAGGCGCTAAGCCGGCGGTGCAGAGCGCAACACCCGAGCTCGGGCGCAGCGCACGGCAGACACTCTGGTCAGTGAGCTCTTAAAGGGAAAGGGTGCATGTGTTTTTTTTCAGAGGAGGAGGAGGAGGAGGAGGAGGAGGAGGAGGAGGAGGAGGTGGTGGCCGGAAACATAAATACACCGTTCACAACAACACACTGGATCCTTCCACACAACACATGCTGACTGCCTTTTATAGTGCAGGAGGTGTGCCCTTTAATTTGCGCTCCCCAGGGTGTGTTGCGTTCCATTTTACAAACGCTCTGGACGCCGGCCGCACAATGGGGCGGTCCGACTGAAGTTTGTATTCGGGGCGGCCAAAGGGCGTTGCACGAGGATGTGACGTCATTTTCTGCGCGCGCATCCGGGCGGCCGCTAAACTTTGCGCCGGCGCTAACGGGCAACTTAATTTGGGGCGGGGCGCAAACTGCGCTGCGCCCGGGCGCTACACGCATAGCGCCCGAAAATCACTTCTCTTAAGGCGCTAACTGCTGGCGCAAGCAACTGAAAATCTAGCCCATCATTTCTAATAGCCGTGGATGCGCACTCAAAATGGCCTGAGGTGATCAAAATGTCGTCCACCAGCACGGAGAAAGCTATTGCAGTCCTACGGACAATATTTGCCAGGAACGGCTTGCCAGAGCAGATTAGCTCTGATAACGGACCATAGTTTGTGTCCGAAGAGTTTCGAAGATTCATGAAAAGGAATGGTGTAAGGCATTACACATCCGCCCCATATCATCCAGCCACAAATGGATTGGCTGAGAGGTTCGTACAAACCTTTAAGAAAGCAGTAAGGGCCATGTGCGATGACGACATTCCACTGCAGCATAAGGTGGACAATTTCCTGTTAGCCTACAGAAATGCGACACATGCTGTCACCAACCAGACCCCAGCCATGATGTTCTTTAACCGAAGGTTGAGATCTCGTCTGGATTTGCTCAGACCAAATGTACGAAGAGATTTTGAGAATAAGCAATTCCAGCACATCAATGAGAAGCCGACAAGGAGCTTCAATGTAGGGCAACCAGTCTTGGCCCGTGACTACCGAACAGAGAAATGGCAACCAGGAACGATATGCACACGGCAGGGGCCACTAATGTACACAGTGGATATTGGGGAGAACATTGTGAGACGCCATGTCGACCAGATCCTAGAGCCACAGGAACGAGTCAACCCCATGTCTCGCGCACCTGGTGATGAACCCGACATACAGGTAGCATCTACCCCAGAAACAGTCGCATCGGAAGCTGATGAACCAACTGACGACAGGGGGCCTCCGCACTAAGAACAAGACACTCAGGAAAGGCGCTATCCAGAAAGGATCAGGAAGCCGCCCCAAGACTGAATTTATAAATGGACTATTTTCAGTTAATGTGCATGTTAAAAGTGTTAATTGTTAAATGAATGTTATGGTACTGTCAATCTAAAAGGGGAGGAATTGTAGTGTATGTACCTTTAAGGGGAGAACTACTTTTTACAGCTCCTGTATACTGTAGTACTGGCAGTGACCACACCTGTATATAAACCCTGAGTAGGGATCTGTACGTTTAGTTTTAGAGTAACCCTCATCCAGTAAATACCTGTTGATTGTTCCCTGCAGTCTCGTGTCTAGTTATTGAAGGACACACAACATCAAAATACACGGATCTAACAGGTGGCAGATAATTAGGCCAGGAAAGCAGATGTAATTCAGTCCCCACTTTCCCTACATTACAATAGTGGTTACGCTACAAAAAAATATATCATTGACTGTGAAGCGCTTTGGGATGTCCTGAGATTATGGAAGGCGTTCTATGAATGAAAATTTGTTCTTTCTTTTCTTTCATTTTAAAGTCTGTCCTTATTTATATAATTCCATCATAAATTCCTAGATCCACATTTATAATGAAAATGTGAGCTTATCGTACTGCGGCATTCCATTGGCAGGAGGGTGCAATTGCAACGTGCCAAGTTTACATAGACAGTTTCTATTATAAATGTGATTATAGAAGTTTATAATAGAAAAAGTTGACAGGAAATGTGTGCAGAAGTAAGATTTTTGCTGTATTAATAGATAACACGTTGCCGATGGTATTGTTCACATTGTGTTGGGATAGGAATAAATAAGTGATCAAGAACATCTCCAAGGAAATAAATAATGGATCAGAAATGTGTCCAGGGAGAGGGTAATAAATAAATAACAGAGCAGGTGTGTTTCCCACAGCAAGTAAACAGGAGAAATGGCACTGGGGGATGGCACAAAGAAATAAATGAATGGGAATGGCTTTGGTAGAGGAACATTCCAGGTTGGGAAAATTAAATTAAACAAATAAATAGGTAAGGGTGAAAGAAAAACAAGAACGACATAGGGTGAATAAGGAAGCAATACAATGGCTGAATGGAGGTGAAAATTATTTCAGGGATGTACTGAGACTCCGTGAAGTAAGTGTTTTGATCGGTTCCTTAAAATTTCAGCCAGATTTGAACCAAATATAAGTTTTTGGGCTACATACAATTTCCCTCAGGACATCTTGTACCACACGCAGGTCTGATTCTTGCTGGCTCTGCCTAATCCATACATCGTCAGAGCCTGATTTTTTTAAGGGAAAGTCTCTAAATGTTTGTTCCCAAATTGATATTAAGGGATTGTTTTTAAATGCTTATGCTATGTCATTATCGTATGGTGCTCGGAAAAAAAACTATCCACATGAGGTCATTGCCCTAAGCATCCATCAAGCTAGAATTATAATCTTACCTTTTCATTCTATACAGTATATAAATCACATGGATCTATCAGAATTGTATATGGAACTCATTTAGCAGTAATAAAGAAACTTAAGTTATCTTATTTAGATTGGTCCATTTTGTACAGTTTTCCTCTGAGATGCTTTAATAATGTAGTATGGTTCCACTCTTCTTTACTTCTATGTGGTCCTCTGGCTGCTATTCTTTAATATTTACACAATTTGTTGATATGAAATTCTGAATTCTATGTAACATTTACAATTACTATAATTGCTACATTGCTTCACCATGTCAGCAAAAAAAAATGTGTTCAGATCACGTTCAAGTATCTTCTGGAAGAATTTCTCAGTCACTCACAGGGGCTAGAAACAGCAATATATTGTGCAGTAAATCACAAATTAAGTAACTGATGTCTCCTGAAGTGGCATTTGACTCCATTTTCTCAAAAGTCACCTGTTCTGCACAGTCCAGATGGATTAAATTATCTGCGTGTTTGGGTTGGTGAGCCTGTGATAGAACTGTCACTAATCATATTCTGTCAGCCCATCTCTGGAACCAAAAAACAACAGAATGAATTTTTAATTCTGTTCCTAGTCCCTGCTAAAATATTGCCTCACTGTGTCTTTATTACAGTGTGACAAATTCATGTTTAAGATAGTGCATCCCAACCAACTTTCATGTAAAATTAATTGCCTGTCAGACACAATCAAGTGTTTGCAGACAGAAACCTTAACGCACAACATTCCTCTCATCTACATGATATGCTGGAATTATCTCTGTTGACTTCATCTCTAATTTAAAAAAAAACAGAATTTAAATTATATTTTCCAAGCCTTTATAATAATATACTTATTTGAAAAACTCCATTCAATCTTCTACTTCGAGTATTTTTTAGATACTACGACACTGTCATTTTGTTCCCCCTGAGGCAAAGGGGAGAGGGGGCGGTCGATTAGGCAAGAGGATGAGAATGGGTGAAGGTGGGAGTAGAACAGAGGAGGGGGAGAGTGAGGGGAGGGGAGGGAAGTGAAGAAGAGCAGGGAGGGAGAGGAGCGGAATGGAAAGGGAAGATAGGGAGAAGGAGAGGAAGGGTCTGGGGAGAGAGAGAAGAAGGGAAAGAGAAGGTGGAGAGGTAGGGAAGGGGGAGAGAGAGGAGCAGAGGAGAGGGGGAGGAGAAGGGGAGGACAGGAGGTTGAAGGGAGAGGTGAAGGGGAGAGAGAGTAAAAGAAGTAAAGGGCAGAGGAAGAGGAGGTGGAAAGAAGGGGGAGAGGCAACAGCGGAAGAGGAGATTCGGGGAGGATTGAGTCAGTGTGAGGGAAGAGGGAGAGGGGGCCATTACTTGTCTGGTTGCCATAATTCTGCTCAATGGGGGAGTGGTGATTCATGCTTAGTGGGGAGGTGGTTCCTACATTATCAGGTTCAGCTTCATGTTCCCGATTTACACTCAGAGTTGGGGGAGAAGGCAACCTCCTTACAGATTGTTGCTCCATGGGGTGGAGTGGAGGTCATTCAGTGCCTATTGCTTCCCATGTGGGGGCAGTCTCTTTCAGGTGCCTTTTGGAGTTAATGGTCAGTGGGGGAATGGTTGTAGCTACTAAAGGTGACAAATCCTCTTTAGTGGACAGGAGGTAGGGCTTTATTCACTGATTAGATGTCTTCCTACACTTCCCCATTTATTTAGCACAATGAGTGATTGTACCATAGCTGGCTGATTTTAGGATGTGGCTTTGAAAAGCTGATTTTCTCAGGAATGGCTCTTTAAAAGTAGCCAAGTTTAACAAATGGGAATTGGATGTTTCTTTGGAACTGCTTGAGCCTATGATGTTACCAGGCAATATTTTACTGCCAGGTTCTGTTCCTGGTTAGCTCAGTGGTGCTGTCACGTAACATTAGGTGGAGTCTAGTGTTCTCAATTAGTCACATAACGTGATGTTCACAGTGCCACATATAGTTATAATGCGGTCAGAATTTTGGCACCATGTATTGTTTTTAATATATTAAGATCACAAATGTTTATTAAATTCAAGTGTTGACACACATATAAAAAATCTATTTTAGTAAAAAGTATTATGCTGACATGATGAAGAGGTGTAGAGTTCCTTTAAGCAATCATATCCCTGAATGACAAACAAATCCTAGAACCAGAATCGTATTTCACGAAACTTTCCTTTCCCAAATGTTTTCTGTTCAATCACACTGGAGCAAAATAATTCCTCAAGATACTACTGCCATGACTCCCCACCCAGGCTTATCCATGTTTGATAAGAATGTTGCTTTCGATGTTGTGAATTCCAAGGTGAGTGAATTGTCATATGTATCTAGGAATATGACGGCAAACAGAACACCTGCATAAACCTAAAGCTCCATTTACAGCACGCTGGTTTCCACAAGTCTCGGGCTTGATTTAAGGAGCCAAGGTCTGGCTTTGTCCAAGTGCCCATTTGTGCGTGACCTCTCCATTGCAGGCCCAACCTGAATGTGCCAGACTTCAGCCCCACTTCCCTGCTCTATTTCCAGACGTGCCAAAGGATCCATCTAACTTCGAGAAAAAAAATGCCACCCAGTTCCTTACCCTTTGCTCTATCTGAATGCCTGCTGTCCAGCCTTTGAGCTCCCTGCTCTCAGACTCCCTCCTGCTCCAGTGTACCCGGGCACCTCGGGGTAGAGTTTCCGTTAGGTTGCGCCAGTGCACTTCTCTTGAAATTGACCAAACTAGCGTAAAAGATCGAGGAATTTCAAGCACAAGATACTTCCAGCGCAAATCGAGTTTCCTGACCTTTTGCATTGGTTTAAAAAACATTGTGCTAGAAGACTGCCCAGTCCACAAAAGTGGCTACGCCTCGATCAAATTAATGAGCATGGCGAGTTTCCGCTAGTTGTGCCCTTCGAGGGGGCTCTTCAAATTAAGCTTTTTTTCTTAGGTGCAAAGGTACTAATAGACACCTTTTTAAAAGCTTTAAATATTAAAAAAGATTTAATTTCCTGAGAAACTGACTACTGTACTGTACACCAATGAAACTAGTAAATGGTTCAATATCGTTTTTGAAAAGTCATTTTCAGTTATTTAAAATCAGGTGACTCACAGGCGGAGGACTGGACACACTGATTAAAATGCTTATTTTTGGTGATAAACCCATTTTACAGCTGTATTAATAAAACTACACCAGGTTACCACTCTTAAATACATCAAGGGGGGAAAAGATAAAAAATTATGTTTTAAAACGCTGCCCGATTGCGTTGGTTCTTGGAAAATTTCACGTTTGTGATTATGCAAATGAGTTTGAGCAGAAACTTGAACCGTAACCTCACTTTGGAAAACCTGAGCAAGTTTATGTGCAATTTGTACCCAGATTGTCAACAGCACCCAAAGCAGAAACTCTACCCCCTCTTATTTTAGCTGTGCCAAAACCTCGGCCTATTTTAAAACAAACGTTGCTGAATTGGACGGGTAAAGGCCTTCCCATCTCCTCACCATCCGCCCAACACACAGTAATAAAGGCAGCAAGACGAAGCCCTGAGCTCCTCTGATGTCACGCTACTTCCTTTATGCACACAATTGAAGCAAAGAAAGAAAAGAGAGAGAGAGAGAAAGAAGAAATGTAGGCAGCATAAAGAGAGAATAAGATAAAAGATAAAAAAATCATGGGGAGTAGGAGGAGGAAAAAATAAACAACAGAAACCTAAGGAAGAGCAGAAAGGAAGATAGTAAAGAAAGGAAGGAAAAGGAAAGGAAGAGGGGAAAGAGAGAGAAAGAAAGACAGGGAAAGATTTTGGAAGAGCTAGGTATACTACTATGAATGTCAGAGGCAGCAGCCTCCCTCAACCCTTCACCTGGGAGTTGCAATGTAGATCCCATCTCTATCCATCCCCACAATTACCTGTGAGCACCAGGCCTTGATGTGAGGCAATAGGTGAAAAAGTTTAACAAATTTGAAATTGCTTTGTTGCTATTCTAGAGAATAGTGACGACACTTCAAAAGTACTTCATTAGCTGTAAAGCACTTCGGGGCGTCTTGAGCCTGGCCTCCATGTTAGATTGTTAATGGTACCCTCTCCTTATGTACTGTCCCCTTCCCCTTCAAATCTGCCATCATCACCCCCTCCTCAAAAACCCACCCTTGACCCCTCTGTCCTTGCACACTACTGCCCCATCTCCAACCTCCCTTTCCTCTCCAAATCTTTGAACGTGTTGTTAACGTCCATATCCGTGCCCATCTTTCCTGCAACTCCATGTTTGAATCCCTCCAATCAGGTTTCCGCCCCTGCTACAGTACCAAAACGGCTCTTATCAAAGTCACAAATGATATCCTATGTGACTGTGACTGTGGTAAACTATCCCTCCTCGTCCTTCTCTATCTGCCTGCAGCCTCTGACACGGTTTTCACACCATCCTCCTCCAATGCCTCTCCTCCGTCTAGCTGGATGGGACTGCCTTCACCTGGTTCCATTCCTATCTATTCAAGCATAGCAAAGAATCACCTGCAATGACTTCTCTTCCCAATCCCACAACTTTACCTCTGGATCTATCCTTGGCGCCCTCCTATTTCTCATCTACATCATCCGAAAATACAATTTCAGGGTCCACATATATGCTGACAGCACACAGCTCTACCTCACCATCACCTGTCAAACCGCTCCACTGCCTCTGAGTTGTCACATTGCTTGTCCAACATCCAGTATTGGATGAGCAGAAATTTCTTCGGTGTCAAATTTTGATCAGTAACGCTAATGTGCTGTGCCTTGGGATGTTTTACTAAGTTAAAGCCGCTATATAAAGGCAAGTTCCTGTTGTTGATGTCGTGAAAGGCAGCAAATAAATGCAAGTCTTTTTTTTCCCTTTTTCAAACCGAGTTCATGCCTCCACTAAAATAGTAGAGAGAGGAATTGCAGACAAGTTAAGCAGCGATACTTATGTAAGGGGTTTTAGATCGCAGAGGTTTCTCTCTCTAGAGGCCTCTCTCTCTTGCACAGTAAAACCTTGAGTGGTTCGACCCACTCACCCCTTAGGTTCTATACACTGGACTTTGAGGCAGGAACTACAATGTAGAGAATACTCTATAGACCAGGTTTAATGAAAACGAAATGAAATTTAATTGCATAAAAGGAACAAAATTGAATGTAAGCCAATAAGGTACATGGGAGGGAAAAACAAATCATAATACAGTACTAACCAACATATATACAGACATGTTATACTTTACAAAAGTCATCACGAAATGGGGAAAAACACGGAACATCGAGGGAAAACAACTCATAATTCATTATACCCAAAATGCCCACCCCCTAAGCCTAGCTAGATTAGATTATGAGGGGCCAGAAACATGCTCACCAATCCAATTAGAAAGTATAAGATTTTGAAAGGTCTGCGTTTTGATCCTCTCAGGCGTCCTGTCTCCACGTGGTCAACGCTGCGGGCTGCGACACTCTCTCTTCTCCCTCGAGGTGAAGGTCACGGACAGGCTGGATGCTAGCAGGCCTGGACGTCGGCGTGGACGGAGACCAACTGTTTGACCATTGTCATATAGGTTTCTTCGCAGAGCCCAGCTGTTTTACCATTTTCATGTAGGTTTCTTCTGGAGGGCTACTGTCCTTTGTCTCGTCAACGGCCCGGGGTTTGTCGATGATCTCCCGATGGTTACCCCGGGGCTGGACGCAGACTCGAGTCACCTTCTTGACTGGTCTCCGGATCGACGTTCCTCCACGGCTCTCGAAAAGGCAAGCTAGCTAAGCCAAGCTGCGCCACGCTACGCTACCCTCCCGCTACGCTCTCAACAGATATCCCGGGTCCTCAATTATACTTCTCAAAGAGGCCCTTATCTCCCGCCATATCACTGTGAGTCTTTGTTTAATTCTTGACAGGCTTGTATCACAGCGGGGTAGTCTTTGTGTAAGAATTATCTTCTGGATGGCCGGTAACTGCCATCTCTGGTCTGGAATGACCTGGTAATGTTTTTAATGTCCTTCTGATGTCTTAAACAGTTCTTGATGTTCCCCCCTATGAATATGAAACTGTTTCCCTTTGTCTGGGTAAACATATAGATGGCCTTTATCTACAGGCCGATCTGATCGGATCTGCATCCAATCTATATGTATGGGGCTCTGTCTGGTTTCGTTTTCCCTGAAACTGCCTTCCAGAACCTACTGTGGGCTGAATCCACAAAAGCTGTCTGGGGACTGCAGGAACCATTTTAAAGTGTCCCAAAAGCTGGTCATGAGGTCTGGCAGCCATTTTGTGTGCCCCTTTTTCTGGGCTTCTTTTAAAACAGTCTTTAAAAGTTAAGGCCTTTTCTGCCAATAGACCCTTATAGGACAATGTTCAATTTTGCGAATTCTACACTTATTAGCCAATAGTGTCATTCCCACAGTGTAATCTCAAGACCATTGAATATTATTCATTAAGAAGAAATGCCAAACAAATCATGGAAAAAAATAAATCTCAACAGTTCATTAGGATCAGTTGGAGTCATAGGGCAATTAATTATCAATTAGAAGGCTAAATGAAATATCTGTGAAAATAGTATTCAGATTCCTAATCCTAGCTCAACCAATTATCTGGCATTTGGTTATGTTATCAGCTAATTGTGGTGTCTTCATGAACTATTGTCATAAAAACTGTAAAATGCAATATTTATCTTAAAAATTAAAACTCATGTAATAAAATATAAAATGTAACTGGGTGACTTCTTACACAGAGTATACATGTGACACAGATTTTAGTGCACTCTGAGAGCGCAAAGGTTCTCCTTCCCTAAACAGAAAGTTCTTGATTTCATAGAATCATAGAGATTTATGGCACAGAAGGAGGCTACTCGACCCATCATGTTTGTGCCAGCCGAAAAAGAGCTATCCAGCCTAATCTCACTTTCCAGCTCTTGGTCCGTAGCCTTGTAGGTTACGGTACTTCAAGTGCATATCCAAGTACTTTTTAAATGCGATGAGCGTTTCTGCCTCTATCATTTCAGGCAGTGAGTTCCAGTCCCCCAGCACCATCTGGGTGAAAAAAGTTCTCCTCAACTCCCCTCTAATCCTTCTACCAATTGCTTTAAATCTATGTCCCCTGGTTAGTGACCTCTCTGCTAGGGGAAATAGGTCCTTCCTAGCCACTCTATCGAGGCCCCTCATAATTTTATACACTTCAATCTAGTCTCCCTTCAGCCTCCTCTGTTCCAAAGAAAACAACCCCAGCCTATCCAATCTTTCCTCAAAGCTAAAATTCTCCAGTCCTGGCCTTGTGAATCTCCTCTTTACCCTCTCTACTGCAATCACATCTTTCCTATAATGTGTTAACCAGAACTGTATACAGTACTCTAGCTGTGGTCTAACTAGTGTTTTGTACAGTTCAAGCATAACCTCCCTGCTCTTATATTCTATGCCTCGGCTAATAAAGGAAAGTACCCCGTATGCCGCCTTAACCACCTTATCTACCTGTCCTACTACCTTCAGGGATCTGTGGACATGTACTCCAAGGTCCCTCTGTTCCTCTACACTTCTCAGTATCCTACCATTTATTGTGTATTCCCTTGCCTTGTTTGCCCTCCGCAAATGCATTAAATTCCATTTGCCACTTTTCTGCCCACCTGACCAGTTCATTGATAGCTTCCTGCAGTCTACAGCTTTCTTCCTCTCTATCAATCACACGGCCAATTTTTGTATCATCTGCAAACTTCTTAATCATGCCCCCTACATTGAAGTCTAAATCATTGATGTATACCACAAAAAGCAAGGGACCTAGCACTGAGCCCTGCAGAACCCCACTGGAAATATCTGTCCAGCTTTCTGGTGATCCTGGAGATCCATCAAGCAAAGGATGGGGGAGAAAGTCCAAGGATAAGTCAACCAATATCACTTTTCGCACACTAATTAGTATGAAGAATGGCATAGTTGAAGACCTAGGAACACATTGTTCCGCATCCTCTCAGCTGGAAATTGTCACTTGGAGTAATGGGATCTGGCTGTGGGTTAGAAAAGAACCTACAAATACACAAATACATGAGCTTCACATTAACATGCACATGCCAAGTCCTGCCCAGAATTTTAAGTTTAATCTCCAAAAATGAAATTATTGCAAAATATGACCATATAATTGGCTATAAACCTAAAACCAACCCAAAAAACAAGATCTGAGGCCGGAATTGTACAAAGATTAAAGCTTGGCACAAGAGTGTAGGAGTTCAACAGAATGGCAATAAGTGTTGGATTGTTGATAAGCGAAGAAATTGAACTATAAATACAACATCCAGGTCATGGAGGTGCTCAGATCCAGGAAGTGTGAACTAGGACCGGATCTCTCGATGCAGCTCTGAAGACTGGTGATGACCCTTTTGATGGGTCGGCTTGGAAAATTTTGAAATGGCTTTTTGGGAATGGGCACTGAAAACTGGGAAATAGTGAACCAAGGGATTAAAAAGAGGCTACTTCCTCACCTCATAGGCTTTGTTCCTGTATAGGGTTTGTTTTCCTTGAGCCAGGGTATCCTAGAGTGGCAGCAATATAATTTCACATTTTTGGGTGCTCAACTATCTATCAGGGCTTCTTTAAGAAAGGAAGAAAGGCTTGCATTTATATAGCGCCTTTCATGACCTCAGGACGTCCCAAAGCGCTTTACGGCCAATGAAGTACTTATGGAGTGTAGTCACTGTTGTAATGTAGGAAATGCGGAAGCTAACTTGCGCACAGCAAGCTCCCACAACCAGCAATGTGATAATGATCAGATAATCTGTTTTGTTGTTATGTTGAGTGAGAGATAAATATTGGCCAGGACACCAGGGGTAACTCCCCTGCTCTTCTTCGAAATAGTGCAATGGGATGTTTTACATCCACCTGAGAGAGCAGATGGTGCCTTGGTTTAGCGTCTCATCTGAAAGACGGCACCTCCATCAGTGCAGCACTCCCTCAGCACTGCACTGGAGTGTCAGCTTAGATTTTTGTGCTCAGGTCCCTGGAGTGGGACTTGAACCCACAACCTTCTGACTCAGAGACAAGAATGCTACCCACTGAGCCATGGCTGTACATGTAGGCTATTCCTATTATCAAAATATAAACATTTTACCAACATTTTCTTCCCCTACAGTCTACTGATAATTCAAAAAAATGAAATCTGTTTGAGTAGCATGTTAGCAGATAATTTAAATGAATTAACTTTGAAATAAGAGGAGTACACTGAATATAGCAAATATACGTATCAGTAAAATTTTACCTCAGTTCTCGAACTTCCTATTCAGATAATTCAGGTAATTTTGAATAGTGCCTGAACAACAACAGTAACCTTGTCTCAGCAAGGTGTAACGAGGGACGAGTGTGGGCCAGATCTTAGTAAGTATTTCTTCACACAGAAAACAAACCTAGAATGGATTGTCAAGAAGGGAGGATGAGGCCAGGACACTGGATTAATTAAAAAAAAGACAAGATACTATAATGGATATGGTGGTTTAGTGGTTATGATACCAGAGGTTGTGAGTTCAAACCCCATAATGGCAAGTTGTTAAAATGAATTCAATAAATCTGGTAATTTGAGGGACAGCACCAGAAAATGACCATGAAGATGCACAGCCACATTTTCTGGATTAGTAGTCCAGTAACATAACCATTACGCTACCATTTGTGCCCTTCAAGTATGACTCTCAATTTTGCAATTGATTTATTTTCCCACAACCTTTTTTTTAATTAGACAAGTAATTAAACATAATCCACTGTGATTTAAGCTGCCCTTTGTGGTTTCTTAATTATCTATCAGCATGCTCTCCCATGCACTTTTTTCATCTTTTTAACAGCCTTCTGCTCCCTGTGCTCTATGACATTCCACTCATAGTTCTCCACCTTTTCTGAACCACTCGCATCAGCAACAGCTTTGGGCAAGGAAATCACACAAAGCTGGTCTCTCTACTGCATCAGAAGTCTCCCAAGAACATTTTCCAACTACTTTATTGTTACTACCAATTCCTCTGCCCTCGTACTACAGTCGAACTCCACTATAACTAAGCCCCTCGAGACAGACAGAAAAGATTATTATATCGGGGTGTTCGTTTTAGTAGGGTTTGGCGATTTGCTGCATCAGAAAAATGAAGAAATTACTAATTTGAATTGAACATAATTTTATTCTGTTAAAAAAACCTAGAACGCATAGATTGCTTCATCGTAATTGTGCTTTTCTCCATGCTGTTTCTATTCTTCTTAACCATTCCATAAAGATCCTCAGTTCCGGGTAATGACTGTGACCTTCATGAGTCGCAGTATGGTTTTGCTTTCTCTGGATCGGCACTTCATCTTCGACGATTTTTCTTTGTAGGCCCACTCGATTACAACAGTGCTCTTTGCTGAGCCAAGCTGTTCACAAATTGTGATGTGTGCCTTTCCTTGATTGTCCAAATCATCGATGATTTGAAGTTTTGCTTTCAGAGACAAAGGGCGCGATCTTGCCAGCCCTGGGGAGGCGGGTTTGGAGGCGGGACTGCCAGGAAAATGGCAGAATCTGGGGGCGGGTGCCCATCCCGCCCATCCCGCCCCCAACCCACCTCCGTGCCATCTCGCCAGAAGGTGGATAGCCGACCCACGACGGGACCCGTTTCCTGGAGGCGGGAAGGGGATTACAGCCACTTAACTGCCTGTTAACAGGTAGTTAACAGGCAGTTAAGAGGATTATCCCTATTTTTCCAATAGAGGCACGGGCTTCCCGACATCGGGAAACCCCGCCAGGGCCATCGAGGCAAGCAATGGGTCTGCGGGGGTCTGCAGGGTGCAAAAGTGCGCTGTGAAGGTAAGTGATGGGTGCAAGTATGGAGAGGTGAGTATGTGAGGTGAGTGGAAAGTGATAGAAAATGTTTACTTACCTTTGTTTCTTCCTGCAGGCTTCAACAGTTGGAGATGCAGAGAGTCTCGCATCTCACCGAGAGATGACAGATGGCTGCTGCATTCTGCGATGCAACAACCATCTAATTTCTGCTAAAGAGGTTTAGAGTCATAGAGTCATAGAGTTATACAGCACAGAAAGAGGCCCTTCGGCCCATCGCGTCTGCGCCGTCCATCAATCCCTGTCCAGTCTAATCCCATTTTCCAGCATTTGGTCCATAGCCTTGTATGCAATGCCATTTCAAGTGCTCATCCAAATGCTTCTTGAATGTTGTGAGGGTTCCTGCCTCTATCACCCTTTCAGGCAGTGAGTTCCAGATTCCAACCACCCTCTGGGTGAAAAAGTTCCTCCTCAAATCCCCTCTAAATCTCCTGCCCCTTACCCTGAATCTATGCCCCCTTGTTATTGACCCCCCTACTAAGGGGAAAAGTTCCTTTTTATCTACCCTATCTATGCCCCTCATCATTTTGTACACCTCAATCAGGTCCCCCCTCAGTCTTCTTTGCTCCAAGGAAAACAACCCCAGCCTGTTTAGTCTTTCTTCATAGCTGAGGCGCTCCATCCCAGGTAACATCCTGGCGAATCTTCTCTGCACCCTCTCCAAAGCAATCACATCCTTCCTATAGTGAGGCGACCAGAACTGCACACAGTACTCCAGCTGTGGCCTCACCAGCGTTTTGTACAGCTCCATCATAACCTCCCTGCTCTTATATTCTATGCCTCGGCTAATGAAGGCAAGTATCCCATATGCCTTTTTAACCACCTTATCTACCTGTTCCGCTGCCTTCAGGGATCTATGTACATGTACATCAAGGTCCTTCTGACCCTCTGTACTTCCTAGGGTCCTACCACTCATTGTGTATTCCCTTGCCTTATTTGTCCGTCCAAAATGCTTCACCTCGCACTTTTCAGGGTTAAATTCCATTTGCCACTTTTCCGCCCATCTGACCAACCCGTTTATATCGTCCTGTAGCCTGAGGCTTTCCTCCTCGCAATTTACCACCCCACCAATTTTCGTGTCATCTGCGAACTTACTGATCATACCTTTTACATTCTCATCCAAATCATTTATGTAGATCACAAACAACAAGGGACCCAGCACCGATCCCTGAGGTACCCCACTGGACACAGGCTTCCAGTCACAAAAGCAACCTTCGACCATCACCCTCTGCCTCCTGCCACTCAGCCAGTTTAGGATCCAACGCGCCAAGGCACCCTGGATCCCATGGGCTCTTACCTTCTTGACCAGTCTCCTATGCGGGACTTTGTCAAAAGCTTTACTGAAGTCCATGTAAACCACATCCACAGCACTTCCCTCATCCACCCCCCTAGTCACCCCCTCGAAAAATTCAATCAGATTTGTCAGACATGATTTACCCTTGACAAAGCCATGCTGACTATCCCCGATTAATCCTTGCCTCTCCAAGTGGAGACTAATTTTGTCCCTCAGAATTTTTTCCAATAATTTCCCTATCACAGATGTTAGGCTCACTGGCCTGTAATTCCCTGGTTTATCCCTGCTACCCTTCTTGTATAATGATACTACGTTAGCTGTTCTCCAGTCCTCTGGTACATCCCCTGTGGCCAGAGAGGTTCTGAAAATTTGTGTCAGAGCCCCTGCAATCTCCTCCTTTGCCTCCCACAGCAGCCTGGGATACATCTCGTCCGGGCCTGGGGATTTATCCACTTTTTGGCCTGCTAAAACCGCCAGCACCTCCTCCCTCTCGATGCTAATATGTTCAAGTATGTCACAGTCCCCTTGCCCGATTTCAATGTCTACATCGTCTTTCTCCATAGTGAACACAGATGCAAAAAAATCATTTAAAACCCCGCCTACATCATCTGGCTCCACACACAGATTGCCACTTTGGTCCCTAATGGGCCCTACCCTTTCCCTGGTTATCCTCTTGCCCTTAATATACTTATAAAACATCTTAGGATTTTCCTTTATTTTGCTCGCCAGTGTTATTTCATGGCCCCTCCTCGCCCCCCTAATTTCTTTTTTAAGTATGCCCCTGCACTTTTTATACTCCTCTAGGGCTTCTTCCGTCTTTAGTCTTTTGTAACTGCCAAAAGCCCCCCTTTTTTTCCTAATGCATTTTTGTATATCCCTTGTCATCCAAGGTTCCCTTTGCTTGTTGGTCCCACCCTTGACCTTTACAGGAACATGTTGGTGTTGTACTCTCTCTATTTCCCTTCTGAAAGTCTCCCACTGTTTTGATGTGGATTTTCCTATAAGTAGCTGCTCCCAGTCCACTTTGGCCAGATCCTGCCTTATCATATTAAAATCGGCCTTCCCCCAATTTAGAACCCTTATTTCCGGGCCGTCTTTGTCTTTTTCCATGACCACCTTAAATCTCACCGAATTATGGTCACTGTCGCCAAAATGCTCTCCTATTGACACTTCCCCCACTTCCCTGGCTACATTCCCCAGAATTAGGTCCAGTACCGCCCCCTCTCTTGTAGGACTTTCTACATGTTGGCTCAAAAAGCTCTCCTGGATGCCCTTTAAGAATTCTGCACCCTCTAAGCCTTTCACACTCTGACTATCCCAATTTATATTGGGGAAGTTGAAATCCCCCACTATTATTACCCTATTATTTTTGCACTTCTCTGAGGTTTGCCTACATATCTGTTCCTCTATCTCCCCCTGACTGTTTGGGGGCCTATCGTACACTCCCAGCAACGTGCTTGCCCCCTTTTTGTTTTTAAGTTCTACCCATATGGCCTCATTAGAGGAACCCGCTAATATATCATCCCTCCTTACAGCAGTAATTGACTCCTTAATTAATATTGCAACACCCCCTCCCCTTTTATACCCCCCTCTGTCTCGCCTGAAGATTCTATACCCCGGAATATTGAGCTGCCAGTCCTGACCCTCCCTCAACCATGTCTCCGTGATAGCAACAATATCGTACTCCCATGTGTTCAACAACAACTTCAGTTCATCCACCTTATTTGCAAGACTCCTTGCATTAAAATAAATGCCTTCCAGCCCTGCCATATTCCCTTTTGCCTTCACATATTTGCTCTGCCTTCCCAGCTGACTTGTTTTTTCCTCTGTATTTGGCTGTAAATCACCCCCTACTATAGCTCCACTCTGTACCCCATCCCCCTGCCAAGTTAGTTTAAACCCCCCCCCAGCAGTGCTAGCAAACCTCCCTGCAAGGATATTGGTTCCCCTCTGGTTCAGGTGTAAACCGTCCGACTTGTACAAGTCCCACCTTTCCCAGAAGCAGACCCAGTGATCCAGGAAACTAAAGCCCTCCCTCCTGCACCATCCCTTTAGCCATGCATTCATCTGTTCTATCTTCCTATTCCTATACTCACTAGCACGTGGCACCGGGAGTAATCCAGAGATTACAACCCTTGAGGTCCTGCTCTTTAATCTTCCACCTAGCTCCCTAAATTCTTGATGCAGGACCTCATCCCTCTTTTTACCTATGTCGTTGGTACCAATGTGGACCACGACCTCTGGCTGTTCACCCTCCCCCTCCAGAATGCCCTGCAGCCGCTCAGTGACATCCTTGACCCTGGCACCAGGGAGGCAACAAACCATCCTGGATTCACGTCTATGGCCACAGAAACGCCTATCTGTTCCCCTTACTATAGAATCCCCTACCACTATTGCTCTCCCACTCTTTTTCCTCCCTCCCTGGGCAGCAGGAGCACCCCCAGTGCCAGGAAGTTGGCTGCTGCTGCCTTCCCCTGGTGAGTCATCCCCCTCAACAGTATCCAAATCGGTATACCTATTTGAGAGGGGAATGGTCACAGGGGTCCCCTGCACTACCTGCCTGCTTCTATTGCTCCGCCTGGTGGTCACCCATTTCCTATCTTCCTGTGCAGCCCTTACCTGCGGTGTGACCAACTCACTAAACGTGTTATCCAGGACCCTCTCAGCATCGTGAATGCTCAACAACCCATCCACCCGCAGCTCCAGCGCCTCAATGCGGTATGCTAATAGCTGCAGATGGATGCATCTCCGGCACACGTGGTCATCAGGGGCACCGGCAGTGTCCCTGAATTCCCACATAGAGCAAGAGGAGCATATCACGGGGCTGGGTTCTCCTGGCATGACCTTCCCTTTAATTAATTTAAATTAATTTACTATCACCAATTAAAGATATCTCTAAGGCGCTTGTATAGTCTACCAACAGTCCCTGCTACACCAGAAAAGACCCTAGTAACTATAAACTACAGAGTTAAAGTTTAAAAAAGAGAAATACTCACCAACCAATCACTTACCTGCTCCCTGGTGATGTCACACTCTGATTACTTTTTACCTCTCTCCCCGCTGCTGAGTTGGTAAGGCTCACCTCCTCTCTGCTGCTGCCCCCGAACTGGTCTCGGGCCTCGGTCTTCGCGCCGGTTTTTATACCGGGCTCACCTCCTCTCTGCTGCCGCCCCCGAACTGGTCTCGGGCCTCGGTCTTCGCGCCGGTTTTTATACGGGGCTCACCTCCTCTCTGCTGCCACCCCCGAACTGGTCTCGGGCCTCAGTCTTCGCGCCGGTTTTTATACTGGGCTCACCTCCTCTCTGCTGCCGCCCCCGAACTGGTCTCGGGCCTCGGTCTTCGCGCCGGTTTTTATACCGGGCTCACCTCCTCTCTGCTGCCACCCCCGAACTGGTCTCGGGCCTCGCGCCAGTTTTTATACCGGGCTCACCTCCTCTCTGCTGCCGCCCCCGAACTGGTCTCGGGCCTTGGTCTTCGCGCCGGTTTTTATACGGGGCTCACCTCCTCTCTGCTGCCGCCCCCGAACTGGTCTCGGGCCTCAGTCTTCGCGCCGGTTTTTATACCGGGCTCACCTCCTCTCTGCTGCCGCCCCCGAACTGGTCTCGGGCCTCGGTCTTCGCGCCGGTTTTTATACCGGGCTCACCTCCTCTCTGCTGCCACCCCCGAACTGGTCTCGGGCCTCGGTCTTTGCGCCAGTTTTTATACCGGGCTCACCTCCTCTCTGCTGCCGCCCCCAAACTGGTCTCGGGCCTCGGTCTTCGCGCCGGTTTTTATACCGGGCTCACCTCCTCTCTGCTGTCGCCCCCGAACTGGGGGCTCATACAAGGACTCATCAAACAACATAGAATGTCAGTGTTTGACAGATTCACAGAGCTGTTAAACGATGACAATTCATCTGTCAAAAATTTTTTGTCAGAAATACGCTGATGTTCTCTGTAACTGGCTTTCCCTTAATTGGCCTGCTAAGCCCACAGGGCAGGCTTAACAAGGTCAATCAAGGGAAAATAGAGTGGGTTGGCCACAAGTTGATGGAGGCGGGACAACGACCCGACAAGCAGCAGTCCCGTCTCCAACGCGCCCCCATTGGCAAAATCGCCCCCAAAGATGATCTCTTACTCGCCAGCTTCACGCATGTTGCCTGGCTGCAGTTGCCTTGTGCCAGTTTCCTTGTGCCTGTTGTCTCATTGCAGTTTGTGTGCAGGTGGCACGTCATCGTATCAGACAAGGAATGCATATGTCATGTGGGATTCTCACCACCAGAGAGTATTTTTCAATTAACCTTTGTTTGAATTCCATTGTTGTGTATGGGCTGGTCCAGATAGATCCTGTTTAAATGTCTATTGTAGAAGGGCTAATTTCCATTGAAAAATCTTGACTTTGGGATCGTTAAAACTCGGGGTTTGTTATAAGCAGGCTTTGCAACTGTGAAGTTATATTGTATTTTAATCCATTTTTAATCCATTTAAAAAGGACAAGAGAACCACTGTGTTGAAATAGCACAGTGCTGTAAAAATATTTCTGAATACTAATACAGGTAGACTATCCTTTTTCCGAAAACCTCGGGACCAGCCGTGTTTCGGTTTTCGGAAAATTTCGGATTTCGGAAGGTATTTTATACGACTGGGAAATTTGTCGGGGGTGGGTTGGCGGGGGTCCGCGGGGGGGTCGGCGATGGGGGTTGGCGGGGGTCGGTGGGGGGGTCGGCGGGGGTCCGTGGGGGGGTCGGCGGTGGGGGTCGGCGGGGGGGTCGGCGGGGGTCAGCGGGGGGGTCCGCGGGGGGGGTCGGCGGGAGTCGGGGTCAGCGGGGGGTCGGCGGGGGGGTCGGCGGGAGTCAGGGTCGGCGGGGGGGTCGGCGGGGGTCCGCGGGGGGGTCGGCGGGATTCGGGGTCCGCGGGGGGGTCGGCGGGGGGTCGGCGGGGGTCGGGGTCGGCGGGGGGGTCGGCAGGGGGTCGTCGGCGGGGGTCAGGGTCGTGCGCCACTCTGGTCATGTCGTGCACACGACTTACGCTGAACGAAAAAACCTTCGGTTTTTAGAGGGTTTCGGTTTTCGGATGTTCGGATAAAAGGTAGTCTACCTGTATATTGGTTACAAATGGGATATGGAACCAAGGTGGGTAAATGGAGTTAAGATACAGAGCAACCGTGATCTAATTGAAGGGCGGAACAGGCTCGAGGGGTTGAATAGCCAGCTCCTGTTCCTATGATCTGTAGTGTATGTACCCGTCTACCTTTAAGGAAACTATTGTATGTAACCGTTCACCTTTAAGAGAACTACTTTAGGTGTGGCACTACTTGTTTGGCTTCTGTATACTGTAATACCGACAGTGACCACACCAGTATATAAGTGTTGTGGCAGGATTGCTGGGGCAGATTCGCCCTGACCTTCGAATAGTTAAGACCTGTTTGTTTGTTACTCCTGAAGTCTGTGTCGTTATTAACAGTACAACCCGCAGACTTTACAGTGGCGACGAGTCCAATCGTACCCTGCGCCAAGACTACCAAAGCAACTAAAGAGCGTCGAAGAGAGGCAACCGCCCTCGTCGTTATGCTGGGAGAAAACACGAGGCTGCAGCAATAGAAAGGAAGAAGACTTAGCAACAAAAGCTTCCATCAGCAACAGGCACTGACTACCCTTCTACCACGGTGCAGAGTGAGCCGATCAGCAGGAAACAAGGCGGCCGCGGAGACTGTGAGTAGGGGAAAGTGCAACGAAATCCGGAGGATAAGGGCTGTGCACTCGACCACGGTCGAGGGGGAGCAGAGCTGGTCAGGAAGTCGGGTCCAACGGCGTCGTGAGATAGCCGGACCGCGATCGGCGGGAAAAGCCGGGCAGCGACCGAAGCCACGAAGCGCTGAGACCGGGAGCAGGCGCGGGAAGAGAGAAACTCAGCCGCAGCCGGGGAGGGAAGCACCGGACTGCGTGAGGGCTGGGAGGCGAACGGGAGCCGAGCGTGTGGGAGAGGCAGAGCCGACCAAAGGAGGCTGCACGAGAGCCAGTCCAGCGGCTGAACTGTTCTCCACCAACGGGGTACCCAGCGCCGGTAGAGACGAACATGTGGGAGAGAGACGGAGCCGAGCAAGGGGAGAGGGACTGCGTGAGAGCCAGTCCAGCGGCTGAACTGTTCTCCGCCAACGGGGTACCCAGCGCCGGTAGAGCCGAACGTGTGGGAGAGAGAGACAGAGCCGAGCAAGGGGAGAGAGACTGCGCGAGAGCCAGTCCAGCGGCTGAACTGTTATCCGTGAACGGGGTGTACCCAGCGCCGGTAAAGCCGTGCGAGCGGGAGAGAAAGACAGAGCCGAGTAAGGGGAGCTGTGCGGAAGCCAGCCAGCGGCTGAACCTGTCCACTGTGGGGAAAGCTTACCCCCTCCACCAGGGAAGAAACGCGGGAAGCCGCCATTAGGCGGAGAAGCCGACAGAAGCGGGAAACCGCCATTGAAGTGGGCGGGGAGAGAAGGAAAGAGCGGGAAACCGCCATTTTCGCGGGAAAACCGCCATCTTAACTGCCATTGAAGTGGGCGGAGAGAGAAGGAAAGAGCGGGAAACCGCCATTTTCGCGGGAAAAACCGCCATCTTAGAAATAAACAAATAAATAAGAATACTTAAAGAAATACTTGTGCTGCTCCCAAGGAAAGAAAGATGCCTAAGCGTGGGAATATTAACGATTTTAATTCTGAGATAGAAGACTGGGCCACGTACGTGGAACGCATAGAGATTTATTGTGAAGCCAACAAAACAGAGGAAGACGACAAGGCGATAACATTGCTAAACTCGATGGGGGCAAAAACATACGGGCTCTTGAAGCATCTAATAGCACCAGATAAACCGGCGGATCAGACTTTCGAAGAGATTGTGGCTGTGCTGAAGGACCACTTGAACCCCACACCGTTGATGCTGGCTGAACGTTTCAAATTCTATGCAAGAACGCAGAGGAAAGACGAAAGTAACGCGGAATACTTGGTCGAACTGCGTAGGCTGGCGAAATACTGCCAGTTCGGAGGGAATCTGACAGAGGCACTGCGAGACAAGTTCGTATGTGGATTGTCCAAAGAAGGGACGCAAAAGCGACTACTGGAAGAGAACGACCTCACACTAGACAGGGCTGTTCTTATAGCTGCATCGCACGAAGCCGCAGCGAAAGGAACAGCAGAAATGCAGCTGAAGGCGGCGGCACTCGGGGTGGACCAAATTACCTCGAATACAACAAAATGCTATCGTTGTGGGAAGACAACGCACGACCAGAATCAATGCTGGTTTAAGAACCAAGAATGTAGGAAATGTGGCAAACTGGGTCACATCGCAAAGGTATGCCGATCAGGGAAGAAGACCAACAACCAAAGGAAGCCACCACAAGAAAAGTACAGCAAGGTACACAAGGTGGCTGAGAAGAGTTCAGACGAACAGAATTCAGACTCAGACCCAAACAACCAAGAGCTGGGTAGTCTGAGAATTCACAATGTGGGGAGGGAAGCTGATCTACAAACTATCTGGGTCATGCTAAGAATAGCTGGAGTCCAAGTAAGAATGGAGTTGGACACTGGATCAGCTCTATCAGTCATCAATCGAAGGGACTACCACCGGCTATTCTCTCACATACCCTTAAGGAATACCAAGTTCGTATTACAGACATACACGGGGCATAAAGTATACCCCATGGGGAAGATAAGAGTCAAGGTGAGAGAGAGGGGTAAAGAACACCCAAGAATGAACTTGTACATATTACCTGAGGGAGGACCACCACTTCTAGGACGGGAGTGGATTAAGAAAATAGACATGGAATGGCACTATCTAAAAGCCATCACGAGTGAGGACTCGGTACGAGCAATCAGCTCAGATCCTGGAACGGATGACGATAAGACTAACTCAAATATGGAAGACAAGGCTGAAATGGACTTGCCGACTATGGTGGAGAAAACGAAGACAGGCATAAAGGCTTATGCTACCGAGAAGGATAAAGCTTCAGAGCAGAACTCCAGGTTGACAGAGAATTCTGAGCCTGTCCAAGTTAAGGACTTATCCACGACGGAAGAACACAGAGCCCGGACTCAAACGTATCGCAAAATACAACAACAATTAGAACAGTTGAGTTACCGTCTCGTACAAGAGATGAAAACAATGGAACAATTCTGGGACACCGAATGGGAGAACCTGGAAAGACAACAGAGGCAGCTAGCTCAAGCTGAGAGCGACCATAGGGCCATCATGGCTAAGTATCGATCACATCTCCCTGATGCTGTTCAAGAGTTAGAATATTTGCAGAACGAAACAAATGAAGAGGAATCTTCAGGCAGCCAGGATTTTATCCCAGTTCTTCTCTACGACTCCTTACAAGCAGAGTGTAAGAAGTTGAAAGAACAGTATGAACAGGCCCAGGCTACAATTCTGGAGGGGGTTAACTCGGCAACCTCCGAAAAGCTAGTTTTAGTGAAAGCATATGAGCAACTAAAGGTTGAACATGAGCAAGAAGTCCAAAGGATGCAGGAAATGTTTGAGGAGCTCCAGGCCAAGACAGACTCATCGGTAGAGATTCCATCCATCGATGAAAAATTGGAGGTGGAAGACATGGCAGAACATGGAATCCAAGAGGTTCAAGAACTCATAAAAGTACTGAAGGAAACCCAAGACAAATATGAGGCGGAAATGACCAGGGTTCAACAACTTGAAGAACATAGTCAACTGGGAATCCGGGCAGTGGAAGGAAAGGCAACTGGAAGAGAAACAGAGACTGGAAGAATGGCCCCTGAACTGGAGCTAGAGAGCATCACAGCGCAACTTCTTCGAGCGCTTAAAACCCAAGCACCAGAGGGAAAGGTGGATGAAATAGAGAAGAAGCTGATCCACAGTGTCCCCGGGGAAGAGTTAGCGACCAGCCAACTCCTTCACAGGCGGAGTGACAAGACTCCACAAGGGGAACACGAGCTTCAGGCTTCAAAGGGAAGGAATTCGGAGCTTCCAAAAGGGATGGAGATAGCTGAGGTGGCAACACAGCTTTTACAAGGATGCCAAAAGGACGCTGAATTACGTCAAATTGAACAGAAGAATGGGGAAACAGCTACTCCAGTAGAAGGAGTAAATAGCCGGATAACGCAATCCCCGATGGAAGGGAAGGTATTGAACTCACAAATGAGGACAGTAGTGAAGGAATGGCAGACAACCCAGGAAGAGCGTGATGAATATGAATGTATGAGGAAGTCTTTTCAAGAAAGATGTCTAGGGAAGGAACCACAGTCGGCTAACGTCCAGATGGGTAAGGAGGAAGTAGAAGGCCCTCTCGCTGGCCTAACTCAGGACGACCCCGAATATTACCATGACCTGTTGAGTGACACTGAATATTACGAGGATCTGGTCTGCCCAGTTTGTGAGGAAAACTCCCAAAGTGCTGAAATCAGGATGAAACACTTAAGGTCTAAGGAACATAGAGAGTTGGTGGCGCTACAGCTGGCAGCCGAGAAAGGAGCCCCGAGAGTCTCAAAAAGGCAGAAAAGAAAAAGAAGAGGCAGAAGGCAATAACTATCTAAAATATTATCACTTCTACCAGCTCAGGAGGGGACCTACGAAAGGAGCTAAATTAGTTGAAAAGTGGGAAATTATCAAGACAGCCAGTTGGTTATAAAAGTCGGCACTGCCGGTTCAACAGGACGAAAGTTCAAGCTGTTACGTCAAGGAAAAGGCTATGGAGGAGTCACACTATCCATGTGAACCGGCTACACCAAAGAGATGTTGTTCGGACCAAGTCAAGATCGGAGACTGAATCTGTGAACTGTTCCCGCAGAGACTGACTTTGTGAACTGTTTCCCACCGAGATTATATCTGTAAAGTGTTTTATATGAAGTTGAAGATATGTATGTTAATGGGACTCTGTAAGTAATAAGCTAAAAAGGGAGGATTGTAGTGTATGTACCCGTCTACCTTTAAGGAAACTATTGTATGTAACCGTTCACCTTTAAGAGAACTACTTTAGGTGTGGCACTACTTGTTTGGCTTCTGTATACTGTAATACCGACAGTGACCACACCAGTATATAAGTGTTGTGGCAGGATTGCTGGGGCAGATTCGCCCTGACCTTCGAATAGTAAAGACCTGTTTGTTTGTTACTCCTGAAGTCTGTGTCGTTATTAACAGTACAACCCGCAGACTTTACATGATCTTAAATACTGCTAGAGTAATTTCAGCCCAAAACTCTTATTAGAATAGCAAAATACTGCGGATGTTGGAAATCCGAAATAACAACAGAAAATGTTGGAAAAACTCAGCAGGTCAGGCAACATCCGTGGACAGAAATTTGAGTTGACGTTTCGGGTCGAACCCTTCTTCAAAACAAGGGTTCGACCCGAAACGTCAACTCAAATTTCTCTCCACGGATGTTGCCTGACCTGTTGAGTTTTTCCAGCATTTTCTGTTGTTATTTCTTTTATTAGAATAGATAGTGTTCATTATTTCTAACTAAATATTGTTAAACCTGCATAGTTAAGCACTGCATCTTTTCATTTATCCAGGAAGAAATCAGTAATCTGAATTGAAGCTATTGCTCCTATCTATTTCTTAAGGACCACTGAGCCTTGTTATTGTCCAACCTTTACCTGTACACCTCTCGCAGTTGAGGATACTTTAAATTATTAAGGAGTAGAGCCACATTTGACCAAATATTTGCAAAAGAACAAAGAAAAAGTTTCCTTCCAAAATAAATATTTTAGTTAGCACCTGCATTTATCTTTATTGCTTTTTATATCTTCCAGCTATTTTCACAGATATTTTCTTTCAATGTTTGGAAAGGAAAATACTTTTCAACAGGACTTGAAAGAGGCAGTCTCGGTTAAGATCTTTTTTTATTAACATTATTTGTTTTCTTGACTAATCGTTTAGAATGTTTTACTTGAACAGTCACTGAGCACCGAGAGACCCACCACTCTTGTGTTTGCTAACTTTTGTGAAAAAGTAATGAAGAGTGATGGGATGCTGGGAGAAAACACGAATGGATGATTTGGCTATATTGAGCACGGCTCTGAGAATTCTTGTCCCTCAGGAACAAAATTAGAAAGAATTTTGAAACAGTCAGGGAAGCTGGCAACACGACGAAGTTTGACTATTCCAATGCACTCCTGGCTGGCCTCCCACCTTGCACCCTCCATAAACTTGAGCTCCTCCAAAACTCTGCTGCCCGTATCCTAACACGCACCAAGTCCCGTTGTAAGAGGTGTGGAAATCGCCCCTCGCCCCATCAAACGGTTTCCAAAGTTCAGACCCGTCGAACAGACAACACAAAAGCCAATGAATCTGTGAAAACTTCTTTTACTTAAACATCAGCAAGAGATTACAAGTAATCCGATAGTCTTGTAACATATAATAATTCCCAATTATACCTCAGCATACACAGAGCTATCCCTTTACTTTAAGCTCAAGCAAAACAAAACCACATACATACTAACACCAGCGAGTGTTGACTCTATTTCTCTCTGCACGGATGTTGCCTGGCCTGCTGAGTTTTTGCATCATTTTCTGTTGTTATTTTGGATTTCCAGCAACTGCAGTATTTTGCTATCGTACATACTAACACCAGCAAGTGGTCAATTCGACTGTGACTAGACGTATGACTTCTGGCAACTGACCAGGTCCCCCTCCCGACTGCAGCAGTGAGTGTCTTAAAACAGCGCCTGTTACACCCCAAAATTTGGCAACCCTCCCACTGCATACGTGTCCCTAACTATACGGCATAATGGTCATTAATTGTTTCTCAGACCCTCTTATCGCTAGTCCATTAGGCATCCACGGGCCTTCAAGATTACATTCCAAATTCTGAGGATGCTTCCACAGTTCAATAGTCTGTTCCCACAGGACTCTCAAAGCATGCTTTCCTTATCTTGGTGAAAGGCAGCTGGCAGCCTTTCACAGCTTACAGCCGTAACAGTTCATTTAGCAAAGTTCTGTTCTTGCCCAAGATCGTCTTTATCTGGGAACAGTTTTTTGCGCAAAAGTTCTCACAGGACCCTCTTAACTTCCCGAAGCATGCTGGTGTACCAAAATGTGGTCAAGTTTGTTTTCAGTTTTGGTCAAGTTACAGCAATATTTACAGCAAATGGCTTGTTCTTACACCGTTCACCCATCACCGCTCTACATGCTGACCTACTGTGGCTCCCGGTCCAGCAGTGCCTCAATTTTAAAATTCTCATCTTTGTTTTGAAATCCCTCCATGGCCTCAGCTCTCCATATCTCTGTAACCTCTTCCAGCCCCACAACCCTCCAAGATCTCTGCACTCCTCCAATTCTAGCCTCTCACGCATCCCCGATTTTCATCACTTCACCACTGGCAGCCGTGCCTTCAGCTGCCGAGGCCCTAAACTCTGGAATTCCCTCCTTACACCTCTCGCTACTCCTTAACATCTATCTCTTTGACCAAGCTTTTGCTCACATGACTTAATATCTCCTTATGTGGCTCGGTGTCAAATTTATTAACAGGATTAATAATGCTCCAGTAAAGCGCCTTGGGATTTTTACTATGTTAAAGGTGCTATATAAATGCAAGTTGTTGTTGTTGTGGCTGAAATTGGCCTTGGGCAGTGGGGCTAAGTTGACGATAATGAGTCAGCAGCCTGTTTTACAAATGACCTGATTTTCTTTTCCTTTGAAGTCAATTGAAAAGTAAATCAGGTGGGGAGTAAAATGGGCCGCCGATTCACTGTCGCTCATTTTGCACTACTGCCCAAGACCAATTTCACCTCCCTTTCTTGCTAAGCTTTGAAGCAATCAGTTCAGTAAATATTGAGTTGTTAAAGTGAAGCTAGGCCATATTAGGGGCTGAGTTTGTGTAATTTATTATTTTTGATGATACAAGGAGGAATTAGAAAAAATATATAACATTTTAAATAATCTAGTTTCTTGGTTTACAATTGGTCTTGTCGCACTCCAATGTTTATCAATCCACCTTTCAGGAGATAGGAGAAATGCCTGTGGGGACAATTGTTAGATTACAGTATCCAGTAAACATGAGAGATCCCATTATTACGTCTCCCGGGCATGGTATCGTATGACTAGAGATTGATCGGTAAAGGCAAACTCCTGATCATAGGGATATGGGATCCGCTTATGGGAGTGCATGATGATGCTGAACCCAAAAGAATATTGAGTACAGATCTGAAATTTGTAACAGTATTTTAACCACTACTCTCATTCCTTGTTTGAATTCCTTCAGTCTGGTTTCAACAATGCCCACAACACCAAGCCTTTGCTGGTTAAAGTCATCAGTCACATCCTGTGAGATTGTGACTGTGGTGCACTATCCCTCCTTTTGCTCCTTTATGATCTACCTCCATGGCACCATGCTTGCTTGGTTCTACTCCCACATATTTCCATAAATCTGCAACAATTTCTCCTTCTGCCCTTACATGATCACCTTGGGCATGCCCCCAAGGTTCCATCCATGGCCTCCTTCTTTTCCTTGGAGAACCTTTGAGAGCATCATTCATCTCCTTTAGGGAAGGAAATCTGCCATCCTTACCCGGTCTGGCCTTTATGCGACTCCAGACCCACAGCAATGTAGTTGACTCTTAACTGCCCTCTGAAATGGCTTAGCAAGCCACTCAGTTGTATAAGGTGGCTCACCACCTTCTTGAGGGCAATTAGGGATGAACAATAAATGCTAGCCTTGCCAGAGATGCCCGCATCCCGTGAATGGATTTTTTTTTAAAGTCAAAGGGTTAACTTTTCTAAGGTTGTAGATGATACCCAGGTCTTCTTCCCTCACCACCAACATTGATCCCACGGCCAGCTTGACTGCCTATCTGACATCAAACCCTGGATGTGCAAGAAATTTCTTCAACTTAATATATGTAAGACCAAAGGCATTCAGTTTGGCTCCTGCTAAAATCTGTACACTAAACCTTCAACTCCTGATTCCTCTCCATCTGCTTGCCAAGGTTTTAGATAGATTTCTTTCAGAAAATAACATTGTAAGATATAGTATATTGCTTAAGGCTGTCACATTTTTGGGTCTTTTAAACCTTTTTGACTCTTACATAGCTGAGTCTCAACTTCAAAGAGTATCTATCACAAGGAATTTTCTCGAGTTCTCCTGATCGACCATCAAAACTTCGGCAGAAGATCGCTAGAAAGCCTGGATAGACACATAAATGGGATTTCTGCCAAAGTTATGGGAGAACCGTTAAGGTGATTCCTGGCATACATGCACAGTAGTAACACAGATTATAGTAACACACCTGATTGCTAATTGCTTTTAATGCTGGACTATCTTGTCTCCGTAAGATCTCACTTCTGCCTTTGAAAGCATCACATCAGGCTTTGTTTAAAATATTAAGTGATCTGTTTGGAGGTGGGGTGGGTGCGGGAGATCAGAGGTCGGGGTCAGGGCCTGAAGTTCTGAAGGTCGGGGATCTTAGGCCTGGGAGTGGCACTGATCAAGAGGGTGGTTTACAGGTAACCTTTTTTCTGTAGGCGATCTGTAGAGTTGGTTTTCCTGAGGCGATGGTGTAGGGGGTTGGCGTGTGCCCAGTCAGCTTCACCTCTGACTGTCTCTGAGTGGTTCGAATCGCTCCCACATCCCTGGGTTCTAGACACCGGACTTAGGTACAGGCAGCGATACAGAAAATCGAGTAGACAAGTGGTTTGGTGCAAGAAAACCAAAATTTTATTAAAGGCAGAATAAAACACAATCTTACTGAGAATTACTGATATAGTTACAAGCATAAACAATTACACTTATATGGGAATGGGGAACACACGGCACATCGAGGGAAACAAATACATTAAAAATCCCCTTATCCTTATCCCACCCCCTAATACCTAACTAGATTAAGCTACGAGGGGCCAGGAATTCATGCTCACCCATTCGAAACCTGCTGAAATAACTGGTTGTGAGGGTTTGAGGTTCACTCCTTTTGTCCTCTGGGGTACTTCATCGCCACGTGGTCACAGGGCGCGGCCATGGAGTTGTTTATGCGAATCACCTTTCTTTTCCTCAGCTAACATCGTCATCGAGTCGCGATGGGTCTTCTTCTTCTTCCTTGGGCGGTTTAGTCACTGAAGGGTTTTTAAAACGGTTGGGGCTCGGTTGGCGGTTTACACTGTCAAACTGATTTTACTATCCATGCTTCGAACGCCAGTTTATTTGTCATGGACGCTGCTACCCATGCTTCGAACGCCAACTTATTCTTAAACGGGTTTTATTGGCCATGCATGCAACGCCAACTTATTCGTCAAACGCCAGCTTATAACTAGGCGTTTGTCCCCCAACGCGTCTTTCCGCTGCCCTTCTCTGCCCTTATCGGTTTACCGTATTCTTCATCTCGTCTCGTCTCGTCTGCCCGTTTGTGGCCTATGTGTCCTGTGTGTTTTCGAACTTGGATTTCGTTCTCCTCCCGCGTCTGGCCCCGGTGTAATGGGTGTCCTTGGTGTTGAGCGGTGCGGGGAGAAGAGGGCCCGCCACGAGGCCAGGGCACGAGAACGAGAGGCAGGAGGCCAAGGCCAAAAGATGAGGGCAAGAGCAGGAGAGCAATCACCACTGATGGGCCTACAATTATACCCGTTCTTCACCCCCTTATCTGCGCGCCAAATCAGGTCAGTCCTTTGTCTAACTTTTGGCGGGCTCGTTTAAAATGATTACAGCCATTTATTTTAACGACTTCTGGAGCGGTTGTCTCCTTGTATAATAGCTTCGATATCCTGGCTATTTGTCATTTATGAAACTTAATCAGGTTTCCTGACTGGGCAGCTACCTGTGAGCTGTTACCAATTATTTATGCAAAGAGTAGATGGCTTTCAGATTAGGGCCATCCTGGCTTGATCTGTGCCAAGGTGAAGAATGCATATTCTGTGTTTACTTATCTGTCTGGCTTTACAAAGTCTTTTCACAGATTCCTGCATGTTAGGTTTCATTTCAGGGCCTGCCTGTTTGCAGGGCCTTACTATTAAAATCCTGTCGGTTTTGGTCACGAGATTTTAGAAGCCATTTTGGGTACCCTTTTTAATAACTTGTCCATACAGGGTCCCTTTATCCATAACTTTTGGGGAATGTGGGAATTTTGAGAACCCTACAATGGTGCTGGCTGCCTGAAGGCAAATCAATGCTACAGTGGGGGCCTGAAGCAGACGCTAGGCCCCTTATTTCCATATGCAGAGGGCCTAACGCCCGCTTTAAGTGTGGGTAGCGGACGCTTCTTATTTGTCCTTACCCAATGTCCAGTCGGACATATGCGTTCGTCTTCACTGTCATTTTCTACTTCTTTGTCATTCATGCTCACATCTAGTTTTCCAA
The DNA here is from genome assembly GCF_052327205.1 of Somniosus microcephalus. NCBI lineage: Eukaryota > Metazoa > Chordata > Chondrichthyes > Squaliformes > Somniosidae > Somniosus > Somniosus microcephalus. The sequence goes on along the minus strand of NC_140995.1, from coordinate 30,473,263 downwards.
CGTGCAGCAAAGAAAGAGAAGAGTAATTTTGTTAGAGGTGAGGCTAGAGGCAGTTAAGAGGTTTGAGGAAGTTAAGTCAAAAAGGGTCATGGCTGAATGCGGTACTGGAAAGACCATTACATTCACTAAAAGCCGACTTGTGGCAAAATAATGTGATGGTGCAGTAACGGGTCCTGAAAAGTTGCACTTGTCATGGGGAAGGCTTGGATGCTGGAAGAGATACTATTCCTATGGCTTACGCAGCTGTGGTTAAGGGGAATGTCCATTAGCAGCTGTGTGAGAAAGTATAGGCCTAGAAATGAATGGCTTGAAAAACTACAGCCCTTCTGACGTACTCCTGCCATAGCTTTGGTGTGAGTATTCATGAAGGAATGGATTCTAGGTTGGGACCTGGACACACCTGGTCCCAGGCAAGCATTAAATTACTGGGATATCTGACTCATGGAATATTTGGGCTCTAGATTTAATAAATGGAATTTATAGCTAGTTCAGGGTGGCTGGATCAATGAAAATGTGCTGTGGTGTAGAGTCAACTATGCTGAGGTACAAGGGAAGCAAGGCCATGGTGTGGAGTTGAGCATACTGAGATTTCAAGGGGAGGAAGGAGCCTTTGGCAGTCCCATTGTGTAGTAATGACAGTGGGACTCCCAAGCCAACACAACAGTACTGTAGTAGTGATGAGGAAATCTGTCAAATGTCCAACTTTCAAAAGTAGGAACCTCAATCACCTTATTTACTACAAAGGCCTTTCATTCTCAGTTCATACTGTGTGCAACACATCACTTCCAAGAGCAGAAGCTTCCTACGGAGGTTATAATAGATAATAGAAAAGGATATTACATCACTTTATCTGTAGGAGCATTTTGACTTTTCTTATTACTAAATTAGCAGACTATATTGTCAGTTTCTAAATGTTGTTAAATATTTGTTCTGAACAATTGTTTAACAATCCTCAGTTTCACTTGGATTCAACATTTTATGACCAAACACTTATACCAATTGACTGCAACAGGACATAGATAGGCTAGCAGAGTGGGCAGACAAGTAGCAGATGGAATTTAATACAGAGAGGTGTGAGGTGATGCATTTTGGCAGAAGGAACAGGGAGAGGCAATATACACTTAATGGCACAGTTTTAAAGAGTGTGCAGGGACACAGGGACCTGGGAGTTACTGTGCATTGGTCCCTGAAGATGGCGGGACATATTGAGAGAATGGTTAGCAAAGCATATGGGATCTTGGGCTTCATAAATAGAGGTATTGAGTACAAAAGTAGAGAAGATATGCTGAACCTTTCTAAAGCGCTGGTTAGGCCACAATTGGAATATTGCATTCAGTTCTGGTCACCACACATTAGGAAGGATATGAAGGCACTTGAGAGGGTGCAGAGGAGATTTTAGCTACAAGGACAGGTTGGAGAAGCTGGATTTGTTTTCATTAGAGCAAAGGAGGTTGAGGGGTGATTTGATAGAGGTGTACAAGATTATGACGGGTTTGGATAGGCTAGATGGGGAAAGGCTGTTCCCACTAGTTGATGGTACAAGGACTAGGGGACACAGATTTAAGGCTTAGGGCAAGAGATACAGGGGGGATGTGAGGAAAAAGTTTTTTACGCAGCGAGTGGTGAGGACCTGGAACTCACTGTCGACGGAAGTGGTGGAAGCGGAGACACTCAATGTTTTCAAGTGGAGACTGGATAGGCATTTGAGGGAAATAAACTTGCAGGGCTATGGGGATAGAGCGGGGGAATGGGACTGACTGGATTGCTCTGTAGAGAGCTGGCACGGACTCGATGGGCCAAATGGCCTCCTTTTGTGCCGTTGACTGCTCCAACTCACAGGCCCTGAAATTCCACAGGCGTTCTACTAGTCTCCCATTGTAACTCCAGTGGGAGACTGGTGGAACCCCCAGAGAAATGGTGTAAATGACCATTAATGCCTTTTCCCTGGGGTGTTCTGGTAGAACTCACACAGAGTTTCAGGGCCACTGTGGGTTAACAGATATGGAGCAAGCTCTAAAAGCAGCTTAGGGAGCAAGCCACATGAATTTGGTACAGGGAATGTAGTTAGCTGGGAGGGTAGGTTTGTCAGAGCCCGGGGTGACTTTGAGATTAATTTCAGGTTGAATGGATGGCTGCCTTTAGCTGCAAACCAATGTGGAGCAGAGATCTTGACATGTTAGGCATGACAATCATGATGGGCGCGTCAAACATAAAGTACCATTTCCAAAAAACTAAATCTTATAAGGCCTTATAGTTCTTGGTGCAGGATTGAATTGGCTATGAGAGTAGGATTGCGAAAGACTGGAAATGTGAGCTAGATAATCATCTTCAGCACTCTGGTGAAAAGCCTGGAATATCTACTCATTCACAGGTTATCTGTGGCCCCCACATCTCAAATTGCAGGTCAACATGTAAATGTGACTACTTCCTTCAGTGGTACTATTACCACAGGAAATTCACAAAAGGCACAAACATAAACAGCTGGACATTCAATGAGAATGAGTTCAGGGTTAAAGTATGTGGTAAACCACTGTTTGTATTCCTGTTTGTCCTGTTTGTATTCCACTGTGTACATGCCTGGACATGCCTCGGCTGACTCCTCCCACAGGTCCTAGTATAAAAGTGACTGCTCCCCAGCCCTTGTATCCTGGACCGGTCGACCACTCGAGGCAGACCTCCATTCTGTTGTTAATAAAAGCCTTTAGTTACTCTTCTAACTCTCAGTCTTTTATGAGTAATTGATAGCGCATCAATTTTATTAACAAAATTTTTATAATGGAGAAGATCCTCACACCAGCATGCCTGGACTTAGATCATCGGGAGGCGGACTCATCCACCAAGTTTACTCACTGGCTTAAGTGTTTCGAAAAATTCCTGACCGCCTCCGAAGCAATCAAATCGGACGAGGACAAACTGGATGTCCTGACCTCCAAAGTGAACCACCGAGTGTACTCGGTCATCCAAGACGCGACCTCGTACGCGGATGCTATCAAGCTCCTCAAGGACCAGTACACGCACCCAGTGAACGAAGTGTACTCCAGGCACCTCCTGGGGAGTCGTAAACAACAACCTGGGGAATCGACCGTGGAATACCTTCAGGCACTGTCTGTGCTTGGCCGGGCCTGTGGTTGTAAGGATGTAAAGGCCGCCGTGTACACAGAGGAACTTATCCGGGACGCTTTTGTAGCGGGCCACAGATCCAATTACACACGACAGCGACTGTTGGAGCAGAGTAACCTCGACCTCAACAAGGCCTCTGAACTCGCACTATCGTTGGATGCAGCCTACCAGGGCATGGATGCCTACTCCTCTGCACCGTGGACGCCGCGGGGAATGACAGCCTGGGACACGGTAGGACCGCCTCATAGCGCCGTGCCACCCCAGCCACACCCCAACAATGGCCCAACTACCGCAGCAGTGTCCCAAGGCCAGACAGCAGTGCCCCAAGGCCAGAAATGCTACTTCTGTGGCCAGGCAAAACACCCCAGAGCGCGCTGCCCGGCGAAAAACGCGATCTGCTCGGGCTGCGGGAAGAAGGGACACTATGCTAGCGTCTGCAGGGCCAAAGCCACCCCGAACCCCAGCAGCGCCGCGTGTGGGCCATGCGGGCCGCCATTTTGGACCACCCCGGCCGTGTGCGAATCACCGGTACAGCAGCCATTTTGGACGCCTCCAGCCACATGGGGATCATGGACGCCGCCATCTTGGACGACAGCTGGGATGCAGCAGGCCCCCGACACCGCCTCATCTGATACCCGCAGCGACACACCGACCCCTACGCTGGCATCCGTTACACTGGACCAAGCGAGACCGCACCAACTGGCCAGTTCCACAATGGACATTAAGGTAAATGGTCACGATACAATCTGCCTTTTTGACTCTGGGAGCACGGAGAGCTTCATCCACCCCGACACGGTGCGGCGTTGCTCTCTCCCAGTCCTGCCTGCGCAACAGCGGATTTCTATGGCCTCCGAGTCCCAGTCGGCGGACATCGGCGGCTACTGCGTGGTGACACTCGTAGTAGACGGGACCGTGTACGATCATTTTAAACTTCTGGTCCTGCCTGACCTCTGCGCTGCCGTCCTGCTGGGGTTAGATTTTCAGTGCCACCTTAAAAGTGTTACGATGGCGTACGGTGGACCCCTACCCCCACTCACAGTCCGCAGCCAGCAGCTTCCAAATTGCCCGCTGCGCACCAGGTGCAACCTCTCCACACTCAGAGTCACCCCCCCACCACTGTTTGCTAACCTCACCCCCGACTGTAAGCCCATCGCCACAAAGAGCAGGCGATACAGTGCCGGGGACAGGGTTTTCATTAAAACCGAAGTGGAGCGGCTCCTGAAAGAAGGGATTATTGAGGGCAGCACCAGCCCCTGGCGAGCCCAGGTTGTGGTCGTTAAGACCAGCGAGAAGCAGCGCCTGGTCATCGACTACAGCCAGACAATAAATCGCTACACCCTGCTGGACGCCTACCCACTCCCCCGTATAGCTGATATGGTCAACCAGATCGCGCAGTACCGCGTCTTCTCGACCATTGACCTGAAATCAGCGTACCACCAGCTCCCCATCCGCCCTGAGGACCGCCAGTACACTGCCTTTGAGGCAAACGGCCGCCTCTATCACTTCCTTAGGGTTCCCTTTGGCGTCACCAACGGGGTCTCCATCTTCCAAAGGGAGATGGACCGGATGGTAGATCAAAATGCGTTGCAGGCCACTTTCCCATATCTGGACAATGTGACCATCTGCGGCCGTGACTTGCAGGACCATGACGCAAACCTCGAAAAATTCCTCCGCACCGCCCAACTCCTAAACCTGACATATAACAAGGAGAAGTGCATATTCCGCACAAACCGCCTCGCCATCCTTGGCTGTGTTGTGGAACACGGAGTCATCGGCCCCGACCCCGACCGGATGCGTCCCCTTATGGAACTTCCACTGCCCCACTGCCTCAAGGCCCTGAAGAGGTGCCTAGGGTTTTTCTCCTATTACGCCCAGTGGGTCCCCTACTATGCGGACAAGGCCCGTCCGCTGATCAAGTCTACCTCTTTTCCCTTGACGGCAGAGGCCCGCTTAGCCTTCCACCGTATCAAGGAGGACATTGCCAAAGCCACCATGTACGCAGTGGACGAATCCATCCCCTTCCAGGTGGAAAGCGACGCGTCCGACTTTGCCCTGGCCGCTACCCTCAATCAGGCGGGGAGACCCGTGGCCTTCTTTTCACGAACCCTCCAAGGCCCGGAGACCAGACACTCCGCTGTTGAGAAGGAGGCCCAGGCGATTGTGGAGGCTGTGCGTCATTGGAGGCACTACCTGGCCGGAAAACGATTTACCCTGCTCACTGACCAGCGTTCAGTTGCTTTTATGTTTAACAACAAGCAGAGGGGCAAAATCAAAAATGACAAGATCTTGAGGTGGAGAATCGAACTTTCCACCTACAACTACGAGATCTTGTACCGGCCCGGGAAACTAAATGAACCCCCGGATGCGCTATCGCGTGGCACCTGCGCCAGCGCGCAGATCGATAGACTACGGGTCCTCCACAATGACCTCTGCCACCCGGGGGTCACCAGGTTCTTCCACCTCATCAAGGCCCGCAACCTGCCTTACTCTATTGAGGAGGTCAGGACCATGACCAGGAACTGCCAAGTCTGCGCTGAGTGCAAACCACACTTTTATAGACCAGACAGGGCCCACCTGATAAAAGCCACTCGCCCCTTCGAGCGCCTGAGCGTTGATTTTAAAGGGCCTCTCCCCTCCTCCGACCGCAATGTGTACTTCCTCAATATTATTGATGAGTACTCCCGTTTCCCGTTCGCCTTCCCCTGCCCGGACATGACCAGTGCCACGGTCATTAAATGTCTGAACAACCTCTTCACCCTGTTCGGCTTCCCCAGCTATATCCATAGCGACCGGGGCTCATCGTTTATGAGCGACGAACTCCGTCAGTACCTGCTAACTAGGGGTATTGCCACAAGCAGGACCACCAGTTACAACCCCCGGGGGAACGGACAGGTGGAAAGAGAAAATGCGACAGTTTGGAAGGCCGTCCTGCTAGCCTTAAAGTCTAGGGGCCTTCCAACCTCCCGCTGGCAGGATGTGCTCCCCGATGCGCTCCACTCTATTCGGTCACTGCTCTGCACTGCCACTAACGCCACCCCTCATGAGAAAATGTTTGTCTTCCCAAGGAAGTCCACATCAGGGACATCGCTACCACCATGGCTGACGTCCCCAGGGCAGGTCCTACTGAGAAGACACGTGAGGACCCATAAAACGGACCCCCTGGTCGAGAGGGTCGACCTCCTCCACGCCAACCCCCAGTATGCTTACATCGCATACCCGGACGGGCGGGAGGACACAGTCTCCATAAGAGACCTTGCACCCTCGGGGACCACAGTAACCCACTACCCACTACCACCCCCCCCCCACGATCCGATATCCAGCCCCAGCAGACGGCAGGCCTGGGCCCCGCGACCCGCTCGACATCTACGAGGTCGACACGCCTGTGCCACAGCCTACGCTGGACTCGACGCCGGAAGCTTCACTACCCCTGCCGTCGCCACGCCGATCACAGCGGCAGACAAAACCTCCGGAGAGACTCCAATACACTAACTTTTAATACACTTCACCCCGCCGGACTCAATTTTAAACAAGGGGTGAATGTGGTAAACCACTGTTTGTATTCCTGTTTGTCCTGTTTGTATTCCACTGTGTACATGCCTGGACATGCCTCGGCTGACTCCTCCCACAGGTCCTAGTATAAAGGTGACTGCTCCCCAGCCCTTGTATCCTGGACCGGTCGACCACTCGAGGCAGACCTCCATTCTGTTGTTAATAAAAGCCTTTAGTTACTCTTCTAACTCTCAGTCTTTTATGAGTAATTGATAGCGCATCAAAGTACAAAGTACAAAAAGAGATACTCTTTCAACAGAATTTCTGTAAATAAACATTGGTTCAAATAATTATGCACGGTTGAATTTACTGATAATGTATTGATTGAGTGAAAGGTTGCTAGATTGATATGAAATACTTACTGAATTGTCTTTCTTTTTTATTTAGTTTTACATTGCATTTGTTGGTATACGTAACTATAGCCCTCTGTGGATCTTGTAGTAACCACCGTACATATTACAAGTAAGTTTTCAACATCATGAAATATGCAATGACATTATTGGGCCAACTTAATGAATGCGCAGAGTGTGAAATCGTTGGGTTCATGACTGCAATATCCTGTTACCCACTCCCAGTATGATGAGCATGGATCTGGAAAATTGATCCTTAAACATCAGTTTTACAGAGGTGTCTTTAGGGCAACAAAAGATTCCATAAATTGTGACATCCAAGACAGGCATCAGAATACACAAGAGGAGCTAAAGTGAGATCTTTTTCAAACATAAAAAATGATATAATTATCATCAGTGCTGGTTAATATTTCCACACAGAGGATTAGAACTGCCACAAACATTTCAGGTCGAAAAGTGGCAGTGATTTGACAAAAAACATTCTCCTCTCTCCATCTCTATCTATTGAAGTATAAAGAATCTGTTTGACCTCAAACTCCAAAGACTGGCAATATTTCAGTCTCATAGTCTCTGAGGGAGATACAGAAAAATGAGACATCATAATATCTTTTTAGAAACGACACACATAAATCCTTGAAATTTTATTGAAGGAATTAATTTAAGGGAGTTTAGATGCAGATCTCAGCTGTTGATTGCACTCTGGAGAACTTTTAAGCATGTTAACCTGGTCTGCAACCGATTGACTACAAGAAGGTATCATTACCTACTTGAATTGATCGACCCAACACAATTGTCACTGAACAAAAGGAAAAATATCTGACCTATTGGACAGAAACAACAAAAACCCAAAACAAACTCGATTGCTACTTGGCCCTAAACAGACAATACACCATGGCCGAATACCTGACCACGGTAAAAGATAGCAAATTAAGAAAAACCTTGACTATGTACAGACTTAGTGAGCATAGCCTCGCCATCGAAAAAGGCAGACACAGACAGACCTGTCTGCCAAGAGAGGACAGGATATGCTCTCACTGCAGTCAGGGAGTGGTGGAGACAGAGATGCACTTCCTCACAGCTTGTGGAAACTATCAAGACATAAGGGGGAATTTCTACCCAAAATTCATAAAAATATGCCCTGAATTAAAAAATTTGAATGAAGACCAAAAACTCCCATACCTATTAGGGGAACAGAGAAATTGCGTAACCTTAGCAGCAAACTATGTTACAGCTTGCCATAAGCAGAGGGACAACCACTAAACCTAAGAAAAGATTCTATGCAAATTATATGAGTGTATATTTATACACACAGGGATATATCTGTTTATACACTGTATGGATAGATCTGCGTTTATGTGTTCAACCATAAATGTTTTTTCGGTGCTTTGGCAACATAAGATGTACCTTGTCATGCCAATAAAGCAATTTGAATTGAATTGAATTGAATTGATTGAGAAATCTCCTACCATTAGTGCCCTATCAATCAATTATAAATACACTTTTTCAACTGGAAATATCTGGAGCTCTTTGGTGCTGTGGTGATCTGGCCATTGATTACAACTGGGCACTGTTCAGTAAAAAGAGCTTACAGAAAATACTGCTGACTAGGGAATGTGTAATGACTCCAGGTAAATTAATAAGCAGGATAAAAGTAACCAGCAGATAACTTGGATCAACCTTTTCTCACTTGTTTACAAACACAAAGGGCCAGATTTTCCGACCCCCATGGGTGGGTACAAGGTGTGTACGCACCCGTAGGGGCCTCGCAAGTGCCGGTTTTAGGCATGCGAAGCACATGCGCTAAAACCCGGCACTTCCGATCTGTCAAGAATCCTCCTGACAGATCCTCTGCCTGCCCGGGGGAAGGGCCTCTGCGGGCAGAGAGTTCCGCTTTCTGTACAACCTCCGCCCGCTGAAAACCTTTCAAAATCTTACGCCTGGCAAAAGCATGCATAAGGCCTGCTTTTACCAGCATGAGTTTAAACAATTTAAATGTATTTTTTTTCCACTCAATTACAATACTTTAAAAAATGTTAAGTTTATTTTCAGCCCCGTAAAAAACTTTAATTGTTTTTTTCAAAAAATTACATTTTTGTTTAAAATATTTAATTTAATATAATTTTAACTAATTTTAAATACGTGATTTAAAAAAAATGTATTTAATGTTTAACTGTTTTTTAAGTGATCCCCATTTATACTTTTGACAGATCTATGCGTAGAGACCTGTTAAAAGTGTGAAGGGAGACTCCCTTCTTCGATTGGTTCCCCATGGCCCACGTGATCCCAGGGACGCTTGCGAACCGCCTGTGCCCCTGGGAAACCTGTGCAGACCAGGAGAGATCCAGGAGCAGAAGTGTCAGGACCTACGGAGCCAGCAGGTAAGTGCGTAGATTTCTCCTGATCAGAGACATCCGTACGCAGGAAGCCTCCAATCGGAAAATCCGGCCCAATAATTTAAATCACTCCAAATCTATAATTTCATTACTTGCGTGTGATGAAAATGATGGACAGCTCTTCTCACTGTTGGCTCTTACACGGTCACAATCCTGAAGACCATGTAAGAGCCAATACTCATGCCAACTTAGAAACCTAGCAAAAGCTGACCAACAAACTTCAAAAAAGCTGACAGCTCAAAAACAAGTCTTAGGACACGTGAAGACACAGTCCAGGAAAGCGAGTTTGCAGCAGTGTTGGATTTAGAAGCTACTGAGAGGGGATGTGAGTGCTGAAGGCATCAGACGTATCATCTAGGAGGGATCTGAGAGCATGTTCTCTTCCTCCCATCCAAAAAAATAGATTTTTGCTTAGCAGCTGATCTGGTGCATTTTGGAGCCTACAATGATTATTAGAGTAAATCTCAGCCTAACTTTGTAAAATTCATCAGCACGCCAACTCCACTCCCCATTTTATTTCCAGACCCTATTGGTTCCACAAATGCAATGGCAGGAATAAAGCCAGTTAATGCCTTCAGAGCAAGGAACATCCATCTGATCTCAAAAACATGGCTGCAACCAGTCTTGGAGAAAATAAACCTTCACGTAAGACACCAGCCAGGCACGCCTAGAAAGTTTCTTTTGTGAAACTGAATAGTTTTTTAAAGCTGGATTTTAGCAGCTTGTTTGTTATATTTAACTTCTTTGGAGACAAAAATTTAATAAACACACCTGTAACTGAATCTCACAAACCAACAGCTCATTTTATTTTATTTACCTCAGATTCACGTGCAACCAGCAATGGAAGAAAGTAATATCTGATTGATTAGTTCTAACAGCTTCCAGTACATCTTCCAATCAATCCAATTGGTTGTGATAGCCTTCAGTTCTGCCTTCCAACTGATCTGACTGGTACTTACAGTATTCAGTGCTACCCTCCAACCAATCTGATTGGCTCTAACAGCCGCCTGACTTTCTTTCCAAATGACCTGAAAACTTCCAATCCCATTGGAAAGAGCTGAAATTTTGGACCTTCCTGTGGGCTGCATTGCATGAGCTCTGTATCTGAGTCAACCAAGTCATGTTGACCATCCAAATTACTTTGTGGTACCTTAATGTCCCTTGTGTAGTGATGTTTGATGGCTGGGTGTGGTGTCAGCTTGAGAGCCACCCATCTGTTCCGTGACGACTACAGGCATGCCCCTGCCACTGGGCACCCCTTCAACATGATCATTCATCTGTTTGAGCACAAAACGTTGGCCAGCTATGAGGTCTGTGAATCCATGCTTCAAGGATGTCTCCATGGGATGTTAAAGCTGGCCAAGCATCTTTTAGCTTTGAGACTAAGGGCTCTAAAGCAGCAATGTGAGCATTCATGAGAGGTGCTTCCACTGTACCTATGGCCTGTGCTACTGAGGGGGTCACTGCCAATACCTCAGGAGTTGCCACGTGCTCCATGGCAGCTTCAATGAAGGTAACTGTTCACCCACGACTGCGCAAATCCAAACAGCAGACACCTCTCCAGATACCACCATGTATTTTGCCCAGAAACAAATGACTCCTGTAGGTAATTCTGTTCAGACAGCAATATATATTTGTAATAAGACCTGTGAAGTCTGAATCCACAGGTGCTGCAACAGCGGCAGGAACTGTCCTGCACCTCTAGCCAACAGGTGTCTAGCCTTCAGCAGTCTCCAGCACTCCTCCTCACCTATGCATTGTGTTCCACCCTGTGCTATCTCTTCAACTTCACAACCTACATCACCTGGGCTGTGTGTAGCTGTGCTGCTGCATGGCAGAGATGGTGACACTGACAAAGGGTGCTGTGTGGTGCTCGTTTACTGGGGGGCTCGAGTGGCAATGGCCCCAATACTTACTCAGGTTGTGAAGGGAGCAGGGAGGGGAGGATTTCCGTACAGGAAAACCTGAAGTACGGGTTTTCCAGACGTCCTGCTGGAATTAACATCTTTTACATTTTCTCAGCAGGTTTCCCACCTGTGATGAAATATATTCCATTCATCACTGCCTGTGACTGTGGTCGGTTTCAGTGTCATTCCCCTTCCCCCAGTCCTCATTGTATTATGTATTGGAATGTGCTGGAATGTGCTGTGTGTAGGGCTCCGCCCATACCTGGCCCCTTTTGTCAGCTGGCTCAGTCTGGCCTCAGCCTCCAGAAGGAAGACATCTCTCTCTTTTACGTGTTACTTCCTAATTTAATAAAAGCCTTGTTTTGTTTCGCTAACATCGAGTCTCGGAACTTATTGAGGCACATCAATTTTATTAAATTATTTTTCAACACTATGGACCAACTCCTGAAACCCGAACGTTTGGATTTGGATCAACATGCTCCGGACGCATCAGCACGCTTCGGACACTGGTTTGAGTGTATGGAATTCTTCCTGGACAATTCCGCAGCCGTCAAAGACGCTACGGACGCTGCGAGGATGAGACTCGGAATTCTGCGGAATTGGGTAAGCCACCGGGTTTACCCCCTCATCCAAGACGCCGATACGTACCTGGCCGCCTGCGACATCTTAAAGGCGCATTACCAGCAGCCTACGAATGAGGTGTATGCTAAGCATCTACTCGCTACTCGCGCACAGCGACCTGGGGAATCGGTGGAGGAGTTCCTAAGCATCCTGAAAATGCTTGGCAAAGACTGTAAGTGCCGAGATGTAAAAGCCGCAGTGTACACCGACGAGCTTGTTCGCGATGCCTTTATCACAGGCCTCAGCTCCACTTACATCCGGCAAAGACTGCTGGAAAAAACGGGGTTGGACCTGAAACAGGCTGCGGACACCGCGCGGTCCCTGGATGTGGCCCAGAGAAACTCGGACGCCTACTCTTCAGCCCGTGCCGTCCACGCCACCACGTGCGCACCGAGGGCGCCGCCATCTTGGAAGGCATCTTCCCTGCCCGGCAGCCCGACACGGCGGGGCCCAGCTCTCCCCCCAGAAGCCCTACGACAGCCGCGACGCGTCAGGGACCCAACTGCTACTTCTGCGGGCAGCCAAAGCACACCAGAAACCTGTGCCCGGCGAAAGGCACCACCTGCTTTAAGTGCGGTAAGAAGGGGCACTTCGGGAAGGTGTGCAGAGGGAACCCCGCCGGAAAACCAACCGCCGGAAAACCCGCAACCGCCGCGTGTGCGCCGTGGGAGCGGCCATCTTGGACGCCATCTTGCCCGACCTCGTGGGGTCCGCCATCTTATGAGCAGACAGCGTGGACGCCATCTTGTATCGATTAGGGCCCTACAGTGGCATCGGTCACAGTGGACCAGACCAGGCCGCACCCGCTATCCAAATCAATGGTGGACATCGAGGTAAACGGGTGCCGGGTTAAATGCTTAATTGACAGTGGAAGCACGGAGAGTTTTATCCACCCTGAACTGGCACAGCAACTCTCCCTAAAGGTGGTCCCTACTCAGGGTACCATCTCTATGGCTGATAAAACCCAGACATCGACCATTCTGGGTTACTGCACGGTACAATTGGGCGTTAATGGAACTGTATACGATAATTTTAAAGTGTTAATCATGAAGAACCAATGTGCGAGCGTGATCTTGGGCCTGGATTTCCAGTGCAACCACCAAAGCATCACGCTCAAGTACGGTGGGTCCCAGCCGCCCCTCACAGTGTGCGGTCTGGCTACCCTGAAGGTAAAGCCACCTTCGCTATTCGCGAACCTTACCCCTAACTGCCGGCCAATAGCAACCAAAAGCAGGAGGTACAGCTGGGAGGACAGGCGGTTTATCGCGACCGAGGTAGACAGGCTCCTGAAAGAGCGCATTATTGAATGCAGCAACAGCCCGTGGCGCGCCCAAGTGGTAGTGGTAAGGGGTAGCGAGAAGAAACGGATGGTGATCGACTATAGTCAAACGATCAACAGGTACACCCAACTAGACGCCTACCCGCTACCCCGCATATCAGAAATGGTGAACCAAATCGCCCAATACCGGGTGTTCTCCACCATCGACCTCAAGTCAGCGTACCACCAGCTCCCGATCAGACCAGAGGACCGCCCGTACACCGCCTTCGAGGCGAACGGACGCCTCTACCAATTCCTCAGAGTCCCCTTTGGGGTGACGAATGGGGTCTCGGTCTTTCAGAGGGAGATGGACCGCATGGTCGATGACCACCACTTGCAGGCAACCTTCCCCTACCTCGACAACGTCACCATCTGCGGCCACAATCAGCAGGATCACGACTCGAACCTCGAGAGGTTCCTGGAAACCGCACAAAAACTCAACCTCACCTACAACGAGGACAAGTGCGTTTTCAACACCACACGCCTCTGCATACTAGGCAGCGTGGTGGAGAATGGGGAAATCGGACCAGACCCCGACTGATTGCGCCCCCTACGGGAGCTGCCCCTGCCCAACACTCCCAAAGCCCTGAAAAGGTGCCTGGGGTTATTTTCTTATTATCCCCAATGGGTCCCCAACTACTCCGACAAAGCCCGCCCCCTCTTGAAAGCATCCTCTTTTCCGCTCTCTGCTGAGGCCCACGCCGCCTTCAAAAGCATTAAGCAGGATATTGAGCGGGCCACGCTACAGGCAGTGGACGAGAACACTCCATTTCAAGTGGAAAGTGATGCGTCTGACTTCGCCTTGGCGGCCACCCTCAACCAGGCGGGGCGGCCCATAGCTTTCTTCTCGAGGACCCTCCAAGGCCCCGAGATCAGACACTCCTCCGTGGAAAAGGAGGCCCAAGCCATCGTGGAGGCAGTGCGCCACTGGCGCCACTACCTAGCCGGCAAACGCTTCACCCTACTTACCGACCAGCGGTCGGTAGCGTTTATGTTCAACAATAAACAGAGGGGGAAGATTAAAAATGATAAGATTCTTAGGTGGCGGATCGAGCTCTCCACCTTCGAGTACGACATCATTTACCGGCCAGGGGCCCTTAACGAATCCCCTGACGCCCTCTCACGAGGGATGTGTGCCAGCGCCACCGGGGATCGGCTACAGACCCTCCACAGCGACCTCTGCCACCCAGGGGTCACGCGGCTGTTCCACTTCATAAAGTCCCGTAACTTACCCTACTCGATTGAGGAAGTTCGGTCTCTGACCAGGAACTGCCGCACTTGCGCTGAGTGCAAGCCTCGGTTCTACCGCCCAGATAGAGCCCACTTAATCAAAGCTACACGGCCCTTTGAGCGGCTCAGCTTAGATTTCAAGGGCCCCCTCCCGTCCGTCGACCGCAATGTTTACTTCCTGAACATTGTGGACGAATACTCCCGGTTCCCATTCGCCTTCCCCTGCCCAGACATGACCAGCGCCACGGTCATTAAATGCCTCAACAGCCTGTTCTGCCTGTTCGGTATGCCGAGCTACATCCATACGGATAGGGGGGTGTCCTTCATGAGTGAAGAGCTACGCCAGTACATGCTGTCCAAGGGGATCGCCACGAGCCGTACCACCAGCTACAACCCCCGGGGTAACGGCCAGGTGGAGCGAGAGAACGGGACAGTGTGGAAAGCAGTCACTCTAGCTCTAAGGACCAAGGGCCTCCCTATCTCCCGCTGGCAGGAAGTCCTCTCGGATGTGCTCCATTCGATACGGTCGCTATTGTGTACGGCCACTAATGCCACGCCTCATGAACGTATGTTTGTCTTTCCCCGGAAATCCACCTCAGGTATATCCATGCCGTCATGGCTCTCCACCCCAGGTCCGGTACTCGTGCGAAGGCATGTGAGGGGCCACAAGACGGACCCTCTCGTGGAGCCAGTACACCTACTCCACGCCAACCCCCAATACGCATATGTCCGGCACGCCGACGGAAGGGAGGACACCATGTCCATAAAAGACGTCGCCCCAGCCGGCATCAACAACAACCACGGCAATAGCAGCGACAACGATCACAGCAATTCTTACCCACCCACTACTCTTTTCAACGATCACAGCAACCCTTACCCACCCACTACTCTTTCATCACCCCCGGAAGAACATCGACCAACGGCACCCCCACCAACTACCCCTTCAACAACCCTGGCGGCACCCCCGGCAGAGACCCAGGAGGCTACCGGGGACACCCAGCCGACACCCGCGGCACCACGTCGGTCGCAGAGGACTATCAAACCCCCGAACAGACTAAATCTATAGAAGGGGTGAATGTGATGAAATGTATTCCATTCATCACTACCTGTGACTGTGGTCGGTTTCAGTGTCATTCCCCTTCCCCCAGTCCTCATTGTATTATGTATTGGAATGTGCTGGAATGTGCTGTGTGTAGGGCTCCGCCCATACCTGGCCCCTTTTGTAAGCTGGCTCAGTCTGGCCTCAGCCTCCAGAAGGAAGACATCTCTCTCTTTTACGTGTTACTTTCTAATTTAATAAAAGCCTTGTTTTGTTTCGCTAACATCGAGTCTCAGAACTTATTGAGGCACATCACCACCCTACACCCAGCCTGATTGACAGCCTGCCTGCCTGTCGAGCAGGAATGCCTGCAGCACAAGGCCGCAACTGGGGAACAGATAGGAGGGAGCGAGGGAGAGATCATGGGGGAAGAGATGGCGGGGGAAAGGAGATGGTGGGGAGGGGGAGATGGTGGGGGAGGGGGAGATGGTGGGGAGGGGGAGATGGTGGGGAGGGGGAGATAGTGGGGAGGGGGAGCTGGTGGGGAGGGGGAGATGGCGGGGGAGGGGGAGATAGTGGGGAGGGCGAGATGGTTGGGGAGGGGGAGATGGTTGGGAGGGGGAGATGGCGAGGGAGGGGGAGATGGTGGGTAGGGGGAGATGGTGGGGGAGGGGGAGATGGTGGGGAGGGGGAGATGGTTGGGGAGGGGGAGATGATTGGGGAGGGGGAGATGGTGGGGAGGGGGAGATGGTTGGGGAGGGGGAGATGGTGGGGAGGGGGAGATGGTTGGGGTGGGGGAGATGGCGAGGGAGTGGGAGATGTTGGGGAGGGGGAGATGGTGGGGGAGGGGGAGATGGTGGGGAGGGGGAGATGGTTGGGGAGGGGGAGATGGTTGGGGAGGGGGAGATGGTTGGGGAGGGGGAGATGGTTGGGGTGGGGGAGATGGCGAGGGAGGGGGAGATGGTGGGGGATGGTTGGGGAAGGGGAGATGGTGGGGGAGGGGGAGATGGTGGGGGAGGGGGAGATGGTGGGGAGGGGGAGATGGCGAGGGAGGGGGAGATGATGGGGAGGGGGAGATCAGGGGAGGGAGGGGGAGATGGCAAGGGAGGGGGAGATGGTGGGGAGTGGGAGATGGTGGGGGGATGGTGTGGAAGGGGAGATGGTGGGGGAGGGGCAGATGGTGGGGAGATGGTGGGGAGTGGGAGATGGCGGGGGGAATGGTGGAGAGATGGAGAGATCAGGGGAGGGAGATCGGGGGGAGAGATCGTGGGGAGGAAGAGATTGGGGGTAGGGAGAGATCGGGGTGGGGAGAGATTGGGGGAGGAGAGAGATCGGGGGGAGGGGAGAGATCGGGGGAGGGGAGAGATTGGGGGATAGAGAGATTGGGGGCAGAGAGAGATCGGGGGAGGGGAGAGATCAGGGGGAAGAGATCGGGGAGGGGAGAGATTGGGGGGAAGGAGAGATCGGGGAGGGGGAGATCGGGGGGGAGAGATAGGGGGGGAGAATTTGGGGGAGGGGGAGATCGGGGTGGGAGATCGGGAGGGAGAGATCGGGGGGAGATCAGGGGGGAGGGAGAGATCGGGGAGGTCGGGCTTTAGATTGAGGTCAGCGGGATAGTGCAGAGTTTGCTGGAGATCTTTGCAGTGGGAGTGTCAAATCTTTGTGGTGGGTGGAGATGGCGGTGGTTGGAAAGGAAGTTCGTGAAGGTCGATGGGGGTTGGGGCAGTCAGTGATTGCGGGGGGAGCGGGCGTTGTGGAGGGAGTCAGAGATCGCGGGGGGCAGGCGTTGTGGAGGGAGTTGGAGATCGCGGGGGGGCGGGCGTTGTTGAGGGAGTCAGAGATTGCGGGAGGCGGGCGTTGTGGAGGGAGTCAGAGATCGTGGGGTGTGTAAAGATGTTTACATGGTGGGCCTGGAGGAAACACTCCTGCTCCTCCTGGCCCACAAGCAGTGCTGTAAAGGTACTGACCTCATGGATCCAACCCTTCCCACCTCCTTTCATCTGCTGGGTTACCCAAGCACCGGAAACTCGGCACTAAATGGGTTAAAAATAAAAAATCCTTTGTAAATGGTGGCACGCAGACTCCTTAAAAGCTTTTACTGACCGACCCGCCTCCTGAGAGCTCATTGGTCGCCCGACCCCTGGCCCACCTCCATTTAAACTGGAAGTGGGCAGCTTGAAGGCAGGTTGGGGTCGTGCTTGAAATTTTTAATTTTTTACCACCCCCCCGCCCCACCCATCCTTGGGGCTTAAAACTCCGCCCCCCCCCCAATGAGTTTATCCATATGTAAGAAAACGGAAAAGAACAAAATGTCAAATTATATCCCAGGAATTTTGCAGGTCCAAAGAATACAATTCTGGGGTAGGTCCGATGGCGGGACGGGGGTGGGTGCTTGTAATTCCGGGCAGAATACAGATCCGCTGGGTTTCTGCCTCGCTGAAGATCCCATCAGTTGGACATCTGGGGGGATGGGGAGTGGGTGCTTCCTCTGCTTGACCTCATTACGCCACTTCAGCACCCTGGTCTCTGACTCAGAAGGTTGTGGGTTCAAGTCCCACTCCAGTGACATGACCACAAAAATCTAGGCTGACACTCCAGTGCAGTACTGAGGGAGTGCTGCACTGTCGGAGGTGCCCTCTTTGAATGAGATATTAAATCAAGTCTTTCCTTTCTCTTTTTTGTGCAGATGGGTTGCCATAAGCACTTCCTAATTGAATTGATACCATACATCCTAAATATCCTCATTCAGACAAAGCATTCCTTAGTCTGGTTCTCGTATGGCAGTACTCCATCTTACTGCTAGGTAACTTAATCTACCAGCATTAAAGGACATGTACTTAGTGCAGCGCTTGTCTTTTAGAACAGTGTTGCTGGCTTACTTTAGCAGACTTCTCAAGATGTGACATCTTTTTCTTAATGTCTTGCCAGCTGTTGCAGGTCCTGGACACTATGGGCGTGATCTTGCTAGCCCTGGGGAGGCGGGTATGGAGGTGGGACTGCTGGAAAAATGGCAGAATTTGGGGGTGGGTGCCCAACCCGCCTCCGTGCCATCTTGCCAGGAGGTGGGTAGCTGAACCGTGCCGGGTTCTGTCTCCTTGGAGGCGGGAAGGGGATTACAGCCACTTAACTGCCTGTTAACAGGTAGAAAATAGGATTATCCCCTTTTTGCCCTCACAAGTGCGGGCTTCCGAAAGGCTCTGAAACCCACCAGGTCAGCGAGGCGAGTAGTGGGTCTGCGGGGGTCAGAGGGGTCCAAAAGTGCACTGTGAAGGTAAGTGATGGATGCACGTGTGGAGAGGTGAGTATGTGAGGTAAGTGGAAATTGTTAGAAAAAGTTTACTTACCTTTGTTTCTTCCTGCAGGCTTCAAGAGTTGGGGATGCAGAGAGTCTCGCACCTCTGCGGCAGAGATGACAGATGGCCGTTGCATTCTCCAATGCAGCAACCATCTAATTTCTGCTAAAGAAAGAGGTTTGATGAGTCTTGAATTCAAGAACTCATCAAACTCAAACTACAGAGAATGTCAGTGTTTGACAGCTTCACAGAGCTGTCAAATGATGACAATTCATCTGTCAAAATTTGAAACGTCATACGTTGACGTTCTCTATAACCAGCTTTCCCTTAATTGGCCTGCTAAGCCCACTGGGCGGGCTTAACAAGGTCAATCAATGGAAAATAGTGTGGGTTGGCCACAAATCGATGGAGGCGGGACATCGAACTGGCAAGCAGCAGTCCCGCCTCCAACACGCCCCCATTGGCAAAATCGCCCCCAATGTCTTCCCTTCCTGTCACCACCTCTGCTGTATATTGCCTCAGGCACTTTTTGAGGCAAGGGACGAGAGGTGGTATGCGATCAGCGCCATAAAATGTGTCACTTCTCCTGACTTTTTCCAACACCTGATCGCCATTCTCTGATGTTCCATTCTACAGCAGTATTCCCCTGTTGACAGCTGCCCTGGACTCCCCAGTAGTATTTCAGCTGTTTAAATGACTGGCCTATTTGCAGTTCGCAGCTAATTGTCGCTGTTAATGATTCTGCAGCTTAATTGAATAGCCTGCTGTGCAGCTATTAAAACACAAATTATGCGCCTGCTCTAGAAAACAGGACAATGCGGGGATACAAGTGTGCAAAAAGCTAAATTAACACTGTTAACCCCACGATAGTGTACCAGCAATGATTTCCATTACTACAGGAAACTCTTTCGTATCCGGCACCGACGGGACCGGGATGGTGCCGATTGATTAAAAATTCCGGATGACGGAGAGGGTTATCTACCGAGGCTATTTTTAACAAACAAAAATAAAATAATAATCAAGAAATGTGCAGTATAATTGGGTACTCACCTACAGAATGTTGTGTTAAATGGATGGTGGAAGATGCTTGATTAAGTACAGTAATGCCAGTTGAGGGTAATCCATAACTCTTTAATTACTTAACAGTAAAACAAAACTTATAAACGACCGTATACTGTAGTTTTTGTAGTGAGAATTTTGCCGGTTATTAGAGAATTCCGGATATTTAGGTGCCGTTTAAACGAGAGTTTCCTGTATCTACATTTAGTGATCATGGAAGAAGACAATATCCACTGGGCTAACGCTTCTCAGATTCAGAGGTGATGCCTGACTTCAGTTTCTGCAACACTATCCAGGCTTTCTAAACAGAACAGGTCAGGAACCTTCAGTTTCTTCCAGTGCCAGCTCTTTGATTGGTACGAACCCCCATCCGGTTCCTCTACTGGCCTTTCACTTCAATGCAGTCTCCCCTTTGTGGCTCTTCTTTGTGCCGCTGAATCTTTTTTCTTACCTTGTGCCAATACTACTTCCTTGTGGTTGTTGGCTGAGCAGTATTTTTGCACGTTGCCTTCTTGACGTTTGGGTGCTTATAGTGTGGATTCTGCTGGCTGTGACTTCCTGCACCACCACTTACAACCTGGACTTCCTGGATGCTTTAGAACATCATCCATTTACAAACAGCTCTAGTAGCAGAGTTACTGTTCAGTTACTTATATGGGTCATAGGTTTCATTTCTTGCTTGTTGAAGTTTTTAAAAGTGATTGTTGCTAGGTAGCTTAACATGTTTTTAAGCTGTAGATTGAAATCCTGATCAATCTAACATCAAATGCAATTGATTTAGCAGTAACTCATTATTCAATCTCCACCACATCACCTTCTACACAGTATCTTAGAATTGTATCATATCTAGTTTGAAAACTAGTAGAGATTATATATTGCAAAACATCCTTGCTTGATTCCTGGAGGTTTAATAGAATGAACCTAAATTTCTTTACAGACCTTCATAAAATTCCTAACATATGTATTAAATCTTTGGGATGCATCTTTCAGTGGCTGCAGGGAAATCATGATGAATACCCAATTGAATCCAAGAATTTCATTAATTTTAATAGCATCTATTATAATTCGTAAATGAATGTTGTAAAAGCCTGTATCTTTCCAGGTTCAATTTAATTCTGTTCTCTATTACTTAGTCACTAAGGTTTTAGTAATGCTATCCACGATTGGGTTGCAGTTATTTCAACTGGATCCAAAACTTTTAGTTACGTGGAGGGACTAGAGAAGCTGGGGTTGTTCTCCTTAGAACTGGTTAAGATTGAGGGGAGATTTAATAGAGGCGTTCAAAATCATGAAGGGTTTAGATAGAGTAAATAAGGAGAAACTGTTTCCACTGGCAGGAGGGTCGGTAACCAAAGGACACAAATATAAAATAATTAGCAAAAGAACAAGAGGTGAGATGAGATTTTTTTTAACGCAGCGAGTTGTTATGATCTGGAACGCACTGCCTGAAAGGGCGGTGGAAGCAGATTCAGTAATAACTTTCAAAAGGGAATTGGATAAATACTTGAAGGGGAAAAATTTGCAGAGTTATGGTGAAAAAGCAGGGAAGTGGGATTAATGGGACAGCTCTTTCAAAGAGCTGCCACAGGCACAATGGGCCGAGTGGCCTCCTTCTGTGCTGTATCATTCTATGATGAAAAATCTGGGGGCTGCAACCTCGGTGATTATGCTGGGATCATGCCTGCTGAAGCCGTCCAGTGCTCACTCAGCCAGAGTATGTGGGATCAATGGGAGGACACCTCATTTGTATGGGGCAGGTGAGTGAAAGCATCTTGGGTACCCACCAACCCCACGCTGCCAGAAACACCGATGCCTGTCCGTCATATGGAGCATATATGCCTGGACCCTTCCTTTGGAAAAACCCTCGCATCCTATTAACAAGGGGGCCTAGATCCTTTGGTGGAGGGGGACACTTGCTCCTTTCTAGAGACAGGTACGCTTCAACTGATTACTGGCCTTCAGACTTACACCAGTTGTCATTTGGGCAGAAGTGGGAACCTCCAGTTTAGGGAGTCCCCACCTCCTCTGTATCAAGGGCAGGCAGAGGCTCCATCCTTTACCAGGCCCAGTGAGAAACCACAGATTATGTTGGGACTCTGCATATCCCGGTCTCAGCCTATTATCAGCTGTTCTGCCTGAGTGCTGCCGCAGTTATGCAGGAATCTACCAGAATGATGAAGGAAGTTTGGCCCCATTGTTTTCCATTTGTAACATCTCATCGTTTCGAAAAGTTAAGAATACAATAAGCATTGCACAATACTATCCGAAAACTGAACAGTTGGCCATATTTTCCTCTTTCATATCTTTCATTATTAAAGTATATATTTGCCGACATCTTTGAGATTCATTGTGTACATGCATGGTCAACACAGATTTGTTGATACTGGTTGCAAACACAGCAAATCCACTCAGTGCGCCCAGCAGTGTTTGCTCAGGACTCAGCTATGATAACAACCCTTTTCACACATCAGAAACAACTAACAAGCCGCTTAATTAATTTAGATTTAGCAGAAATCTTTAATGCAGCTACAGCCTAAGAAAGCAGGACTTTCACACAATGGCTGTGCAATGCAGACAGAAAGCAACCACACTGATGCAGGTCTTAAAAGGGTATTGGACGCTATCTATTGGGGCTAGAGGAAGTAGAACAAGCAAAAAAAGAAAGCTTGCCGTGTGGAAAGTGAGCATAGAAAATATAGGCACGGAATCTACTACAAGAATTTGGAATGGAATTGGGAAGAAGTTCCATGATTTGAGGAGGACCACAATTGTCAGGGTACATTATGATAGCTGCACCATTGGACATGGGTGGGCCTGGTCAAACTGAAAGTAAGAAAGAAAAACTTGCATTTATATAGCACCTTTCATGACCACAGGACGTCTCAAAGTGCTTTACAGCCAATGAAGTACTTTTTTTGAACTGTTGTCACTGTTGTAATGTAGGAAACGCGGCAGCCAATTTGCGTATAGCAAGTTCCCACAAACAGCAATGTGATACTGACCCGATATGCTGTTTTAAGTGATGTTGATTGAGGGATAAATATTGGCCAGGGCACCAGGGATAACTCCCCTGCTCTTCTTCGAAATAGTGCCATGGGATCTTTTACGTCCACCTGAGAGAGCAGTCAAGGCCTCGGTTTAATGCCTCATCTGAAAGATGGCACCTCCAATAGTGCAGCACTCCCTCAGTACTGCACTGGAGTGTTAGCCTAGATTTTTGTGCTCAAGTCTCTGGAGTTGGGTCTTCGAACCCACAACTTTCAGACTCAGAGGCGAGAGTGCTACCAACTGAACCACAGTTAAGCTAGTCTAGATGGAAAAGTTGTGCAGCATGCATCAGACATTGATATTCCTGGAGACCCAAAGGGGTTTAATGTACTACACCCCCTGAAATGTCCAGGCTTCTAAATTGCTACTTCAGGATACCTATAATATGCTCAATTATTAACCTAGTGACTGCATGTACCTCAATATCTGTGTTGGACCTGGTCATTGCAAGGGTGTCATGAGCAGATTGGCCTCTGAAGAGCCATCCTTCTGCGTTGCCTTCTACTTCAAATTACCTAAACACAGAAGATTGCCTTAAAGTAAAAGAATCATAACTGTTTCCTGGGAAGCAGACTTAATTTGTGTTGCTACCACCTGCACCTAGATGGAGAGGATCTCCTTGGAGTTCATGAAGGTCATGGCATCATGTCTAGGGGCAAGATTACATAGGATTACATAGGATATATGGCACAGAAACAGGCCATTCGGCCCAAACAGCCCATGCTGGCGTTTATGCGCTACTCGAGCCTCCTCCCGTCTTTCCTCATCTAAATCTATCAGTATAACCCTCTATTCCCTTCTCCCACATATGCTTGTCTTGCCTCCCCTTAAATGCATCCATACTATTTGCCTCAACCACTCCCTATGGTAGCGAGTTCCACATGCTCACCACTCTCTGGGTAAAGAAGTTCCTTCTGAATTCCCTATTTGGTTTTTTGGTGACTATCTTATATTGATGGCCTCTAGTTTTGCCCTTCCCCATAAGTGGAAGATCTCTCTCTGTATTTACTCTATCAAAATCTTTCATAATTTTAAACACTTCTATTAGGTCACCTTCAAGAGAAAAAAGACCCAGCCTATTCATCCTTTCTCTAATAGGTATACCCTCACATTTCTGGTATAATCTGGTATCATCCTTGTAAATCTTCTCTGCCCCCTCTTCAGTGCCTCTATATCCTTTTTATAATATGGCGACCAGAATTGTACGCAGTACTCCAAGTGTGGTCTAACCAAGGTTCGATATAAGTTGTAAGGGGGGTGGCGGGTGTGGCGCGTGCGCCCAGTCAGTTATGCCCCTGACTGTTTTGTGAGCAGTTCCAATCGCTCCCACGCCCCTTGGGTTCTAGACACCGGACTTAGGTACAGGCGGCGATACGGAAAGACTCAAGTAGACTGGTGGTTTGGATGTAAGAAAACCAGGATTTTATTGACACAGAAATTAACACAGTCTTACAAGAAATTACTAGCATAAAATACAGGCGAATACAAAATAACTATACCTATACAGGGAATGGGGAACACACGGCACATTGAGGGAAAACAAACTATGTTAACAATCCTCTTATCCTTATCCCACCCCCCTATACATAACTAGATTAAGCTATGAGGGGCCAGAATTCATACTCACGAATCCACACCAGGCCAACCATTAACGAAATGCAGATTTTGAGGTTTGATTCTCTGTCCTCTTAGGTACTCCATCGCCACGTGGTCTTCAGGGGCACGGTGCTGGAGCTGCTACTGCGATGCACCTTCTTCTCCTCCGCTACCGTCGTCGTCTCATCCCGATGGGTTCTCCTCTTCTTCTCCCTCGGGCGGTCGTCGGTGGTAATGTTACGTTTATCGGACAGTTAACAGTCTTTGCCGTTTAGATTGTGTTACCCATGCGTCAAACGCCAGTATATTCATGGTGGCGTAGACACCTGCATTATTGCAATGTTCAACAAGAGGTTCGTCTTCCCAAGCACCAGCTTATAACTCGGCGCTTGGTCTTTATCAATACGTTTTTCACTGTCCTGCTCTGTCCTTATCGAGTTTTATCATCTTCTTCGTCTCTATTCGTCTCGTCTCGGGCTACCTGCTCAAATTCGTCTCGCCCCTTTTTGCGGCCTGGGCGTCCCAGATGACGAGGGACTCGGGTCTCATTCCCCTCCCCGGCTGTTGGTATGGTGTCCTTTACTGCTGACAACTCACCGCGGGGAGTGAGGAGAGACCCGCCACGAGGCCAGGGCACGAGTGAGCCAGGAACTAAGAGCGAGGGCCAAGCGCAAGAGAGAGCAGAGAGCGAGAGATTGCTACCCGGGGCCTGCAGTTATACCCGTTGTTTCATCCCCTATCTGTGCGCCAAATCAGGTTAGTTCATTGTTCCAATTTTGGCAGGCTGCTTTAAATAATTACAGCAATCTAAACTAACTGTTTTTAGATGGCCGTTTATCGCACCTAATGGCCTGATGTCCGAGCTGTATTGTTATTAATGCATTCTAATCGGCCTGTCCAGCCTCGATGGCTTCCTTAAGCTGTTTCCAATTATTTATGCAGACAACTTGATGGCCTCAAGTATAGGCCTAACTAGTTCTGATCTGTCTACGATCTGGCTTAATGCATATTCAATGTTTGCTGTCTGCTTTTCTAAAACACAAAGTCCTTTTCACAGAAACTGCATTTTAGTTTTCGATTTCCCCACAAGCTGCATGTGCTGCCACAGAGTCCAAGCTTTAAAAATCTTGCAGGCTTTTGGCCACGAGGTGCGGACGCCATCTTTGGGTACCCTTTTTAAATTGTCCATAGGGTCCCTTTTATTAATCGCCTTGGGGAAATGTGGAAATTTTGCAAATCCTACAAAGTTTAACATAATTTCTCACCTTTTCAATTCTATCCCACTAGAAATAAACCCCAGTGCTTGGTTTGCTTTTTTTTTATGGCCTTGCTAACCTGTGTCGCAACTTTTAGCGATTTGTGTATTTGTACTCCGAGATCCCTTTGCTCCTCTACCCCACCCAGACTCGCACCCTCCCTATTCTTCCTACCAAAATGTAATGCATCGCACTTATCTGTGTTGAAATTCATTTGCCAATTATATGCCCATTCTGCAAGTTTATTAATGGATAGTTGTTTTGTGACTCCCTCATGTGCTGATTTCATTGTTATTCATGCTGTTTCCATTTTTTTAACAAAAGGATGAACTTAAGTTTTATACAAACAGCTTTTCTGTGAATCAAAAAACAAAACCTAGGCCAAGACAACCACTGAATATTTAAATTATGTAGGTAGAACCCTTTTTCTTTAACAAAGATTAGTGGGTAGATTTACATCTTCAACACCAAATTTCAATGGAATGGAAATCAGGTGGGTTCTATAAATGGCAAGGCAATTCGCTCCGCTGGATCATCACCCAGGCAGTGAAGACGAAAATCTACCCCTAGGGGCTTTGCCTACAATGCAACAGGTGAAGCAAAATGAAAATCACTATGTTGCTCCTGGACTTTAGTACTTTAAAATAAAGCTTATTTATTGATATATTGCGGTCCTCTTCAAATCCCCCAAATACAAAATGAACAGATTTCAAGGCTCAATTTTTATAATAGGATTAATATATTCATTTTTTTTGTGGTACAGAAAAAACATACACAGCTGTGCCATTTCCAGCACATACCAATTAGCACTTTTAGATAAATGGTAGATGTTCATCATTAAAGTTTCAACAGTCAGCATTAAGGATAATTTCTTCCTATCAATTAAAAATAAACACACAGACTTTCATTCTCATTTATTTCATTTTTGAGATATATGGGGAATAGAAACATCTTTGCACTTCAGGTTAATATAAAGGCTACATGTAGCTTGGGTTTAATGGAGGATAAGATGCAGGCTGAAGCTCCCTTTACACCGCTCCAACAATGTGCTTAACGACAATGGCATCCTGTACTGCACCTGTGTGATTCGGATCCTGTGGTCTCTCTGATGGAGACTATTATGTCCGTGTGTAATTGAGACATGGACTGCAGGAGTTGGTTACAACAGGTGTTTACTGAGTGGAGACAAAACTGGAACTACTATGCAAAGTTACTACACAGGCTTATATACAGGGGTGGTCACTACTGGTACTGCAGTATACAGGGGCTGCAGAATATAGTTCCTTCTGCAAAGTACATACACTACAATTCCTCCCGTTTTAGCTAAACAGTACATAACATTCGATTAATAATTAAATAACATATTTACAATTACAGTTGCTATATACATTAGCTGAAGTTAAGCAATTATAAGTTCAGTCTTTGAGGAGGCTTCCTGATTCAGTCTGGATAACGCCTCTTTGGGGTATCAGGTTCTTCTGGCAAAGTTGATTCGGAATCAACGTCGTTGTTTGGTTCGTCTGCTTCCAATATCACCGATTCTGAGGTAGATGCAATTGGTACTTCGGTTTCATCACCAGGTGTATCGGATCGTGGTGTGGAATTGATGTTTTCCAGTGACTCTAGAATCTGGTCAGCATGGCGTCTTACAATGCTCTCTCCAACGTCCACGGTATACATTAGAGGTCCTTGCCGTGTGCAGATCGTTCCTGGCTACCATTTCTCTGTGCAGTAGTCCCGGGCCAAAACTGGTTGACCTATCTGAAAACTCCTGGTCGGCCTTTCATTCATATTCTGAAACTACCTGTTCTCCACATCTCTTCTGATGTTTGGCTTAACCAAATCCAAGCGGCATCGTAGTCTTCGATTGAAGAACATCATGGCTGGAGTTTGGTTGGTAACCGCATGTGTCGCATTCCGGTAGGCAAACAAGAAGTTATCCACCTTGTGTTGTAGGGGTATGTCTTCATTACACATTGCCTTGATAGCCTTCTTGAATGTTTGAACGAACCTCTCAGCCAATCCACTGGTGGCTGGATGATATGGGGCGGATGTGTAATGCTTAACACCATTGCTCTTTAAGAACCTCCGGAACTCTTCAGACACAAACTGTGGTCCATTGCCGGAGCAAATCTGTTCAGGCAGCCCATTTCTGGCTAATATGGTTCGTAAGACTGTGATAGTTTTTTCTGTGGTGGTTAAGGACATTTTTATTACCTCTGGCCACTTTGAATGTGCATCCACCGCAATTAAACATCGAGTCCATAAATGGACCAGCAAAATCAATGTGCACCCTTTGCCATGGAGATGCGGGCCACTCCCATGGATGTAGAGGGGCTTGTGGTGGGGTGTTTTGGACCTTCTGGCATCCTGTACAGCTCTTGGTCATCTCTTTGATTTCTCTATCGATTCCCAGCCACCACACAAACGCTCTGGCTAAGTTCTTCATTTTTACCCCTCCCAGATGACCCTCATGAAGCTCATTGAGCACTCTATCCTTCAATTTGGGTGGAATTACTACTCTGGATCCACACATCAAAGTTCCTCTGCACACTGACAACTGTTCTCTTCTCGGCGAGAATGCTGGCAGCAGTGGTTCGCCATGTGCTGGCCATCCCTTCACCGTTAAATCATAGACCCTGGAGAGTGTCAGGTCATTTTGTGTTTCCTTTTCTATGTTTGCATTCGTCACATGTAGGCATTCGACTATGGTCGAGTGGAATATCTCCACAGGTTCCACTGCAGTTGCTTCTTCCACCGTCGGCAACGGTAGGCGCGACAATCCATCAGCATTCCCATGCTGTTTAGTTCCTTTGTACTCGATGTCATATTGGTGTGCCCCTAGGAAAAGGGACCACCTCTGTAGCCGTTGTGCTGTCATTATCAGGACGCCCTTCTGAGGGTTGAAAATGGAGACAAGAGGTTGATGATCAGTTAGTAGAGTAAATTTCTGACCGTGCAGATAGTGATTGAACTTCTTCACCCCCCACACCAGGCTGAGGACCTCTCTGTCAATCTGGGCATAGTTACGCTCGGCTGAAGTTAACGAGCGTGACGCGAAAGCTATCAGCCTCTCTGAACCATCAAGGAATTTATGTGACAGTACCGCTCCAATGCCGTAGGGAGACGCATCACACGCCAGTCTTATCGGTAGTGATGGGTTGTAGTGAGCCAATACTTCTCTTGAAGTGATTAGGACTTTACTCTTCTGAAAGTCCCGCTTACATTCATCGCTCCATTTCCATGCTACTCCAGTTTGTAGTAGGGCATTCAGTGGGTGCAGAATTGTGGACAAATTCGGCAAAAACTTATGGTAGTAATTCACCAATCCGAGGAATGACCTCAGTTGCGACACTTTTTCAGGCGCTGGAGCCTCAACTACCGCTTCAATTTTGTCAGGGGACTTATGTAACCCCTCTTCATCAATCACGTGGCCACAATACGATATCTGTTTCTTAAAAAACTCGCACTTGGGGCGATTGGCTCGTAGCCCATGTTCTCTTAGCCTAGTGAGCACCTGCTCTAGGTTGGCAAGGTGTTCACTGTCATCTTCACCTGTCACTAGGATGTCGTCCAAGTAACACTGAGTCCCCGGAATCCCTTGCAGGACTTGTTCCATTGCTCTTTGCCATATCGCCGTAGCTGATGCTACTCCGAATACCAGTCGATTATACTGGTAAAGACCTTTGTGAGTGTTTATCGTGAGATACTTCCTAGAGGATTCTTCAACCTCCATCTGCAAATATGCTTGTGCTAGGTCAATTTTTGTAAAACGCTTCCCTCCAGATAGTGAGGTGAAGATATTTTCTATCCTCGGGAGAGGATACTGTACTGTGTGAAGGATTGGGTTCACCGTCACCTTGAAGTCCCCACAGATGCGAACCTTCCTTGGCTCCTCAGACTTATTGTTTAACATTTTCTTCATGACAGGAACGATGGGTGTTGCCCACTCGCTCCAGTCTACCTTAGATAACACGCCTGCATTCTCCAGATTCTCCAGCTCTGCCTCGATGGCTTGGCGAATTGCATACGGTACCGGTCTTGCTTTGAAAAACTTGGGAATTGCATTCTCTTCTATTTTTATCGAGGCGGTTATGCCTTTAAGAGTTCCCGGTTCTTGTTGAAATACCTCTTTGGCGTTAGCTAAGATTTTTGACAATCGTCCAGGTGTGACGTCGTCATCCTTTTTACCAGCCACAGTCAGTGCCTGAATTGAGTGCCAGTCTAAACTTATCTTTCTGATCCATTCACGTCCCAATAACGGTGATCCACCATCTTGCAGTATGTACAGAAACAATTTCTGTATTTCCTTGCCGTTGTATTCGACAGGCACCCTTATTTTCCCTCTGGGGTATACTTTCTGCCCCGTATACGTCTTCAAGACAATGGATGTCTCTTTCAAGGGTATGTGTGAGAATAGCCGCTCGTAGTCTCGTCGATTCATGACGGTCAGGGCTGATCCTGTATCCAATTCCATTTTGACTTGGGACCCTGCTATCGTGAGGGTGACCCAAATGGTTCGGTGATCCTCTTTTGCGATTACGTTGTGAAGTTTGAGACAGCTTAGTCTCTTGTTCCCGGATTCACTATCGCTCTTCTGGCCTTCGGAACTACTGACCGTCATCTTTTGTACTTTCCTGTACTGTTCCTTAGTAGCCTTTTTGTTGTCGTTAGTCTTCTTCCCAGACCGGCAAACTCGTGCAATGTGTCCCATCTTTCTGCATTGCCTGCATATTTTGTCCTTGGACCAGCAGTCCTTCTGGTCATGGGTTGTTCTGCCGCAGCGATAACATTTTTCAAATCCCCGTGTCATTTCATGGGTGCCGTATTCCTGTGGCTTTTGCTGTATTTCCACAACTCCCCTTGCTGCTGCTTCGTACGATACTGCCACGCTGAAAGCCTTATCTAGCATCAGCTCTTTCTCTGAGAGTAACCTCTTCTGGGTTCCGTCACTCAGGAGTGCACAGACAAATTTGTCCCGTAGGGTATCTGCCAGTCCTGCTACGAACTGGCAGTGCTTTGATAGCTTGCATAGTTCTGTAAGGTAATCAGCATTGCTCTCATCTTTATGCTGATTTCTCTTGCGGAATTTAAATCTTTCTGCTATCAGCAGCGGTGTAGGATTTAGGTGTTCCTGTAGGATATCAACAATTTCGTTAAAACTCTTCGCCATCGGTTTGGCTGGAGTGATCAGGTTCCGCAATAGGCCGTACGTTCTTGCGCCCATTAAGTTTAGTAGTACCGATGCCTTTTTCTCATCGGCTACTTCGTTTGCCTTGCAATATACTTCGACTCTTTCCACATACGTGGTCCAGTCTTCTATTGCATTATCGAAGGCAGTGATATTGCCAGTCTTCGGCATCTTGGAAATCTAAGATGGCGCCTCCCGCACTTTGCCTTCTTCCCCGATTGAACAAAATGGCGCCTCCCGCGCTTTGCCTTCTTCCCCGTTGGATTAAGATGGCGCCTCCCGCGCTTTATGTCTTCTCCGCTGCTGCTAGCGTTGTTGCTGGCGTTTTTATGCCTTGATGGCGATGCCCTATGGTCTTCGTGCACTTCCCCCCCGCGCTGCTGCTAACGTCTCTTTGGCAAACTGCAGCTCCTCGCGGCTTTCTGCGCTTCTAATTTCTTTTATTTTCCCGTCGTCAGAGCAAACCCTACGGGACACTTTCCTCCCTCTTCTCGGGACTGTACGCTGCCCAGCTTCGTAGCACCGGCCGCGCCCTGTGTGCTCCACCCTCTCTCACTCTCTCCTCTTCCCGACAACGCTGCTCGGCCCCGTTGAAAAGCCACCCGATCGAGCTCTAGCCCGCCGCAGCCTAGGAAGGATCAGTGTACTACCTGCCACCAGCCCGATTAGCTGGAACACCATAGACAGGATAACCAAGCCCCGCTCTCGACAGCCTCTCCTGCAAATCTTCAACTCCGATGAATCAGAGGCGGTTGCCCACGGTCGACGCCCGTTTCTTCTGTTTTTTTTTTTTTCTTTCTTCCTTCTGGCCTCGACCTCTAACAACTTCGCTTCAGGGATGGATCCCCATGAGGTGGTGCAGAACTGTAGGTAAGTTCGGATCTGCTCTTCGCCAGTATTATGTCCGTGTGTAATTGAGACACGGACTGCAGGAGTTGGTTACAACAGGTGTTTACTGAGTGGAGACAAAACTGGAACTACTATGCAAAGTTACTACACAGGCTTATATACAGGGGTGGTCACTACTGGTACTGCAGTATACAGGGGCTGCAGAATATAGTTCCTTCTGCAAAGTACATACACTACAGAGACTTATCATTTCATGGTCACGTAGGGGCCATCAAGTAGGAGCCTGGACTTGTGGGATTCCCCTGATGTAGAATAATTGCAACTTTCTCTCATTCTGCTGCCAGTATCCCATGGGGAAACTGATAAGTATGTATGCCTTAGGGAGCAATGTATCAGTGGCTTGCATAATACATCTGCGCAGTGTTGTACAATGTTGCAAACATCCCCTGTGGTAACTGTAGTGTATGTACCTTTAAGGGGAGAACTACTTTTTACAGCTCCTGTATACTGTAGTAGCGGCAGTGACCACACCTGTATATAAACCCTGAGTAGGGATCTGTACGTTTCGTTTTAGAGTAACCCTCATCCAGTAAACACCTGTTGATTGTTCCCTGCAGTCTCGTGTCTAGTTATTGAAGGACGCACAACATCAAGATACACGGATCTAACATTGGCGACGAGAAGATTCAAACCTACCTGCAACTCTGCATCACCTCCCAGGGATTCGCTCCTGGAGAAAAGTGAAAGAAGAAGGCCGAGTCTAGAAGCAAGGGCATCGAACATCCAGCGGCGACTTGAGCATCGCAGGGGAGGCTGTTGAGAGCTGGGCTTGGTTCTCCAGTTACGGTGGTCCAGCGAATCGGGCTGGCAAAAGGTACGGCGCAGACCCTCCCCAGACAGCGGCGGCTAGAGCCGACCGATGGCACAGAAAAAGGCCGAGCAGCATCGATGGGAGAAGAGAGAGGGGTTCAGGACTGAGCGGCGTCGATGGGAGAAGAGAGAGGATAGAGCGCACAGGGCGCAGCTGGTGTTCAGGACCGAGCAGCATCAACGAGAGAGAGAGGCGCGAAGGAAAACGCGCAGAGCGCAGCTGGTGTTCAAGAGGCGAGCAGCGTCAATGAGAGAGAGAGGCGCACAGGAAAACGCGCAGAACGCAGCCGGTGTTCAAGGGACGAGCAGCGTCAGCGGGGAAGAAAGGAAAGCGCGGGAGACGCCATTTTGAGCCGCAGCGGAGAAGAAGGGAGAGCGCGGGAGACGCCATTTTGAGCCGCAGCGGAGAAGAAGGGAGAGCGTGGGAAAACGCCATTTTGAGCCAGTCTAACCACACCCAGGGATGCCGAAGAGTGGCAGTATCACAGCGTTCGACAATGAAGTCGAAGATTGGACGACATATGTCGAATGCATAGAAGTATACTGCAAGGCGAATGAAGTGCCAGATGAGAGGAAAGCGCTGGTATTGTTGAATTCAATGGGTGCAAAAACGTATGGCTTACTGCGAAACCTAGTAACCCCAGAGAAGCCAGTGGAAAAGGATTTTGGAAACATAGTGTGAATCCTACAGGACCACTTAAACCCCACGCCGCTGCTGATAGCAGAAAGATTTAAGTTTCACAAAAGGAACCAGCATAAAGATGAAAGTAATGCTGAGTATTTAACGGAACTGCGCAAGCTATCGAAACACTGCCAGTTTGGAACGGGGCTAGCAGATACTTTAAGGGACAAGTTTGTGTGTGGGCTTCAAAGTGAAGGAACCCAGAAACGTCTTCTATCAGAAAAGGATCTTACGCTGGACAAGGCTTTCAGCATGGCAGTATCACACGAATCAGCCGCATGGGGCACTGCAGAGATACAATGGAGACCGCAAGAATATGGCACAAATGAAATGTCATGCGGAACAGTGAAGTGCTATCGCTGCGGCAGAACAACACACGACCATAATGATTGCTGGTTCAAGGACAAAGTGTGCAGACAGTGTGGAAAAGTAGGACACATAACAAGAGTCTGCAGGTCAGTAAAGAAAAACAGCAGCAAGAAATCTCCACAGGAGAAGTACAAGAAGGTACATAAGGTGACGGAGAGTAGTTCAGACGAACAGAAAAGTGATACAGACTCCGGAAGCAAGGAGCTGGGTTGTCTGAAACTACATAATGTAATCAAAACGGAGGATCACCAAACTATCTGGGTCATGCTCAAGATAGCAGGAGTCCAAGTGAAAATGGAATTGGACACAGGATAAGCCCTAACAGTCATAAACCGAAGGGACTACAAGCGGCTATTCTCTCATATACCCTTGAGAGATACAAAGATTGTCTTGAAGACGTACACGGGGCAAAAAGTCTACCCCAAAGGAAAAATAAGGGTGAACGTTATATATAACGACAAGGAAACACCAAAAATGGACCTATATGTATTGCCAGATGGAGGACCACCACTACTAGGACGTGAATGGATCCGGAAGATACAGCTAGATTGGCATTCCATACAAGCACTGACGGTAGATGCCAAAAAGGATGACGACGTCACACCTGGACGACTGTCAAAAATGTTAACTGATGCACAAGAAGTGTTCCAGCAGGGACTCGGAACACTAAAAGGCATAACAGCGACAATCAAAATAGAGGAAAATGCAAGCCCAAAGTTTTTTAAGGCCAGGGATTCAAGGGCCTTATGCGATCCGCCCAGCCTTCGAAGAAGAGCTGGAAGCTTTGAAACATTCAGGAGTACTGTCCAAAGTGGACTGGAGCGAGTGGGCTACGCCCATCGTTCCTGTAATGAAGAGGTTGTTGAGTAATACGCCTGGGGAACCAAAGAAAGTTCACATCTGTGGGGACTTTAAGGTGACAGTGAACCCAATCCTTCACACCGTACAATATCCACTTCCACGGATTGAAGATATTTTCGCCTCGCTATCTGGAGGGAAACGCTTCACTAAGATTGATCTGGCCCAGGCGTACCTGCAAATGGAGGTAGAAGAAGCCTCGAAACAGTACCTCATGATCAACACTCATAAAGGTCTCTACCAATACAACCGGCTGGTGTTCAGGGTAGCATCAGCTCCGGCTATTTGGCAAAGGGCAATGGATCAAGTCCTGCAAGGGATTCAAGGGACCCAGTGTTATTTGGACGACATCCTGGTCACGGGCGAAAATGACAGTGATCACCTTGCCAACCTGGAGCAGGTGCTCACTAGATTGAAGGAATATGGGCTCCGAGCAAATCGCCACAAATGCGAGTTTTTCCAGAAGCAGATCTCATATTGTGGCCACGTTATTGATGAAGAGGGGTTACATAAGTCCCCTGAAAAGATTGAGGCAGTAGTCAAGGCTCCAGCACCGGAAAATGTGTCACAACTGAGGTCGTTCCTCGGGCTGGTGAACTACTACCATAAGTTCTTGCCGAATTTGTCTACAGTGCTACACCCACTGTACACCCTACTGCAAACTGGGGTGCCATGGAAGTGGAATGACGAATGTAAATGAGCTTTCCAGAAGTGCAAAAATTGATCACATCAAAAGAGGTGTTGGCTCATTTCAACCCAGCACTACCAATTCGGTTGGCGTGTGATGCATCACTCTATGGCATTGGAGCGGTGCTGTCGCACAAGTTCCCGGATGGCTCGGAGAGGCCGGTAGCCTTTGCGTCTCGGTCACTAACCTCAGCCGAGCGTAACTATGCCCAGATTGACAGGGAGGCCCTCAGCCTAGTGTGGGGAGTGAAAAAGTTCAACCACTATCTGCACGGGCAGAAGTTCACCTTGCTGACTGACCACCAACCACCTGTCTCCATCTTTAATCCAAAGAAGGGCATTCCGGTGATGACTGCGCAACGGCTACAATGACGGTCCCTTCTTCCAGGGGCGAACCAATATGAAATCGAGTATAAGGGCACGAAACAGCATAGAAACGCTGATGGGCTGTCACGCCTGCCACTGCCTACTGCGGAGGAAGCACCAGCAGTGGACGCTGTCGAAATATTTCATTCGACTATAATTGAACGCTTGTCAGTAACTAACGCTGATATAGAGAAGGAGACCCGAAATGACCCGACACTGTCTCGGGTATATGACTTGACGGTGAAGGAATGGCCAACACATGGCGACTCACTGTTGCCAGCATTCTCATCCAGAAGAGAACAGCTGTCAGTATGCCAGGGGACCTTGATGTGTGGATCCCGAGTGGTAATTCTACCCAAGTTAAGGGAGAGAGTGCTAAATGAGCTTCACGAAGGCCATCTGGGAGGGGTGAAAATGAAAAGCCTTGCTAGGGCTTATGTGTGGTGGCTGGGGATCGATCAGCAAATCGAGGACCTGACAAAGAGCTGCTCAGGATGCCAGAAGGTCCAAAATGCACCACCACATGCCCCTCTACACCCATGGGAGTGGCCCTCATCTCCATGGCAACGGGTGCATATTGATTTTGCTTGTCCATTCATGGACTCAATGTTTTTAATAGCCGTGGATGTGCACTTGAAATGGCCTGAGTTGATCAAAATGTCGTCCACCACCACGGAGAAAACTATTGCAGTCCTACGGACCATATTTGCCAGGAACGGCTTGCCAGAGCAGATTTACTCTGATAACGTACCACAGTTTGTGTCCGAAGAGTTTCGAAGATTCATGAAAAGGAATGGGGTAAGGCATTACACATCCGCCCCGTATCATCCAGACACAAATGGATTGGCTGAGAGGTTCGTGCAAACCTTTAAGAAAGCAGTAAGAGCCATGTGCGATGACGACATTCCACTGCAGCATAAGGTGGACAATTTCCTGTTAGCCTACAGAAATGCGACACATGCAGTCACCAACCAGTCCCCGGCCATGATGTTCTTTAACCGAAGGTTGAGATCTCGTCTGGATTTGCTCAGACCAAATGTACGAAGAGATGTTGAGAATAAGCAATTCCAGCACATCAATGAGAAGCCGACAAGGAGCTTCAATGTAGGACAACCAGTCTTGGCCCGCGACTACCGAACAGAGAAATGGCAACCAGGAACGATATGCAAACAGGTCTGCACACTAGCTCACTCCACGAGGACTAACTGGAAACGCCCTCCAACCCTGACGTCATGACGTCATCACGTTTCCCGCCGTTGGGAACGTCATTACGTCATCGCGTCAGATCGCGATTTTATCGATCCCATGCTGTTTAAACAGGGCAAACATTAAAAGGTAACAATAATGATTAAAGACAATTGTACAAGTTGCTGTGAGAGTCTCTTTGGTGCCTTTGCCACATACGCCCCCCCAGAATTGTCTTTAATGAGGAAAGTCAGTCGCCGAGGAGGTCGGACAAGCCTGTTTGACCGACTCCTAAATTCCCGGGGAGGAAAACGCCAAGCAGGTGGCGAGCTGGCAGGTAACACGGTGCGGTTAGGCATAGCGGCGGCCGGCCCCGGCGTGGAGGCTGCGCCAGTTCGACCAGCTGTTCGAGGTCCAGTTGCGCAGGTTTGAGGCGATCAACGGAGATGTGATCGGGCTTGCCCCCGACGTCGATCACAAAACTCTTGATCCCGGTCTGTAGAACCTGGAACGGACCTGCATAAGCAGGTGCGAGCGGGGTACGATGGCCGTCTTGGCGCACAAAGACGAACTTGGCCTTTGACAGCTCCCCAGGGATGTTGGAAGAAGGCAAACCATGCTGTGAGGTCGGAACTGGGTGGAAACACTGAGCCGCGTCCCAATTGGCCTCTCGCTGATTGGCTGCAGACCACGGCTGCGTAGGGGACGGCAGGAACTCGCCCGGAACTCGAAATGGCTGACCGTAAACCATTTCCGCGGCCGACGACTGTAGATCCTCCTTCAGCGCCGTGCACAGTCCTAGCATCACCCACGGCAGTTTATCGACCCATGCTGCATCCAGAAGGCTGGCCCTGAGTGACGCCTTCAATGAACGGTGGAACCGCTTGCACAAGCCGTTCGCTTGCGGGTGATAAGCCGTAGTGTGGTGTAGTTTAATGCCCAATACTGAGGCTACCTCATTCCATAGTTCCGACGAAAAGTGCGACCCGCGATTCGACGAAATATCCGCTGGGACACCAAACCGGGCTACCCATGATGAGATGAAGGCTCGCGCGACATCCGCAGATGTGGTGGACGTCAGGGGAACCGCCTCCGGACACCTCGTGGTGCAATCCACCATTGTCAGAAGGTGCGTAAAACCACGGGACAGTGGAAGTGGGCCCACTAGGTCAACGTGAATGTGGTCAAAACGCCGCTCCGGTACCTCGAAGGTTGCCAGAGGGGCCCTGACGTGCCATTGCACCTTGGCCCGTTGACAAACCACACAAGTGTTCGCCCAGTCGCGGACGTCTTTGCGTATTCCTCTCCAGACGAATTTGGAGACTAGCAGCTTCTGCAACGCCCGCACTCCAGGATGCGACAGCCCGTGTATGGCGTCAAAAACGCCTCGGCGCCAGGTGGACGGCACAATCGGACGGGGTGCACCCAACGAAACGTCGCAGAGTAGAGTGGTACCTGCCGCATGGAATGGTACATCTCTCGGCTGGAGGCTGGCGGGGACAGAATGAAAGGCCTGAGTCTCCGGGTCGGCAGCCTGGTCGGCTGCCATTCTTGCGAAATCAATGCCCAATTGAACGGCCTGGACGGCGGTGCGGGAGAGGCAATCAGCGATGACGTTGTCCTTGCCAGTCAAGTGCCTGACATCGGTGGTGAACTCGGAGATGTAAGTCAGCTGCCGTTGTTGCCGAGCCGACCACGGTTCCGCTGTCTTGGCCATCGCGAACGTCAAGGGTTTGTGGTCAACAAACGCAGTGAAGCGGCGCCCTTCGAGGAGGAATTGGAAGTGGCGGATGGCCAAAAACAAAGCTAACAGCTCCCTGTCGAAAGTACTGTACCAACGTTCGTGCCGTTGCAGCTGGCGGCTAAAAAATGACAGAGGCTGCCATGCGCCGTCGACCCATTGCTCCTGGACGGCCCCCACAGCGTAATCTGATGCGTCCGTCGTGAGAGTGATGATAGCTCCTGGCAGGGGATGTGCCAACATCGTCGCGTTCGCGAGCGCGGTCTTCATATCCTCGAAGGCGCGACCCATTTCTTGCGACCAAACCATGGGCTCCTTTCCCGTCTTGCCCCTGAGGGCCTCGTAGAGCGGCCGCATGAGCTGTGCAGCCCTGGGGACGAACCGGTGGTAAAAATTAACCATCCCCAGGAACTCCTGTAAGGCCTTCACGGATTGTGGCTTCGGGAACGCCGTGATCGCCTCCACCTTAGCTCGAAGCGGCGATGCCCCTGCGGAAGTTATGCGGTGGCCTAGAAAATCGAGCTGCACCAGGCTGAAACGACATTTGTCCGGGTTCACAATGAGGCTGTGCTGCTGAAGCCGTTGAAAAAGGACACGGAGATGCTTGAGGTGTTCATCCTTTGTGGTGCTAGCAATCAGAATGTCATCCAAGTAGACGAACAAAAAATCGAGGTCCCGCAGAACCGAGTCCATAAGGCGCTGGAACGCCTGCACCGCATTTTTAAGCCCAAAGGGCATGCGGAGGAATTCAAAAAGTCCAAAAGGGGTGATGACCACCGTCTTTTCGACATTCTGGGGGTGCACTGGGACCTGATGGTACCCACGGATGAGGTCGACCTTTGAGAATATTGACTTCCCCGCCAAATGCGCAGAGAAATCTTGTATGTGGGGGATGGGGTAATGGTCGGGCGTCGTTATCTCATTGAGGCGACGATAGTCGCCACAGGGCCGCCATCCCCCGCCGGGCTTTGGGACGATGTGGAGCGGTGAAGACCAGGGACTACTGGACCGGCGAATAATCCCCAGCTTCTCCATCACAGTGAACTCCGCCATCGCCGCCGCGAGCTTGCTGGGCTCCAAACGCCACGCCCTGGCGTAGACGGGAGAGCCGGTTGTCAAAATATGATGCTCCACCCGATGCTTGGCAGTCGAAGCTGAAAATGTGGGCTTTGTCAGCTCGGGGAAGTCCCCGAGAAGGCGGGAGAAGTCGTCGGGAGGTGGCTGCATGCAGGAGACCGAGCGCGGCACAGCCGTGCTGTGCACACCTGAAATACCGTTGAGCGTGGCGGCATGAATGAGGCGTCGATTTTTCACATCCACCAACAGGCCGTTGGCGCCTAAAAAGTCGGCGCCCAAGAGGGCCTGCGAAATTTGAGCGGTGACGAAATCCCAGGTAAAACGCTGGCCACCGAAACAGACTTGCACCCGTCGTTTCCCGCAAGTGCAGATCGTACCCCCGTTGGCAGCTTGGAGGGGGGGACCCCATCCGCCGGACCGAAGGTCGAGGACTGAGGTGGGAAGTATGCTGCACTGTGCCCCCGTGTCATACAGAAAACGATGGCCCGAGATGGAGTCGGTTAAATACATGAGATTCCCAGAGTCGCCGATCGCCATCGTGGCCGCTGGGGATGCACCGGATCCGGTGTTCTTGACTCGTGGCGGTCTGTTCGACGGTCTGGGCACGAAACTACACGGTGGTTGGCAGCAGCGGGCCTTCGGGCCGAAACGAGTGTGGTAGTAACAGTAACCGGCCATCGGAGGCGCCGGGGCTGGGGCCGGGCCCCTCGGGGCGGGGCGTTGCACGATGGCGCGGTGTTGTTGCCAGACCGTGTAAATTTTATCCGCCTCTTCGGCGAGCGCGATGCAGTCCCCAGTGTCCGATCTGGCGAGGGCTGCCTGGATGTGTTCAGGCAGCTGCGTAAGGAACAGCTCGTGGAACAGGAAACATGGGGGTTCGGACCCCAGGAGCGTCAGCATGTGGCTCATTAGTTCCGAGGGTTTGGAGTCACCTAATGCTGGTAGTGTCAGTAAGCGGCGAGCGCGCTCTGCCTTGGTAAGGCCAAATACCTGCAGCAGCCGAGTCTTGATGGCTACATAATTGTCAGCATTCGGGGGGTTCTCCAGAAGGCTGATGATCCTCGACGCCATCGAGCTATCGAGGGCGGAGACCACGTACAAATATCGGGTCTGGTCCTGCACGATGTTGCGGAGTTCAAACTGCGCCCCGGCCTGCACAAACCAGGAGGCCGCCTGTTGTTCCCAGAATTGGGGGAGCTTCAAGGCCACAGCGTTGGCATCCATCACTGGCCTGCGTTCCGTGTCCACCGCGAAAAACGATCGCGAGGATTCGGGGTCACCAATGTAGGAGTCTATGCACTCCTAACAAAAACACTGTGAACTAAACTGGTAGTTAACAAACTTAGTTTAATGCACTGAAAGTATTACAAAACAAGAAACGCAGGAGAAACTCCAAACAGGTCTGTACACTAGCTCACTCCACGAGGACCAACTGGAAACGCCCTCCAACCCTGACGTCATGACATCATCACGTTTCCCGCCGTTGGGAATGTCACATGTGACGTCATCGCGTCAGATCGCGATTTTATCGATCCCGCGCTGTTTAAACAGGGCAAACATTAAAAGGTAACAATAATGATTAAAGACAATTGTACAAGTTACTGTGAGAGTCTCTTTGGTGGCTTTGCCACAATACTATACAGGTAGTCGATGCTGTCTGTGGTCAGATTGCATCACTTGGCACAACTCAGCCCTGCTTCCTTCAAGCGCAACCTGAAAAGGCATTTGTCCTGATTGATGTGCCTGGGTCCGCACGCATGTCTCCATGTGTAAGGGTAGTCAACTTGTGGGCAGTCAACTTCTGGTACAAACAAACCTGCCTTGCATAACTCCTTTCATCCTCTTCTTCTTCCTCCAAGAAACTCAAATGCAGAAGAAAATTAAAAGCAATTCCGATGTTCAAATTTTAAATTGTAGCAATCAAAAATACAGCCAAAGGTACTCACTTCCTGAAAGGCTGTGAGTGAGCTGAGTGGAAAGTGCATTCCCAGCGAGGTGATCAAGGAATCCTTTGAGCACTCATTTCCATTTCATTATATTTTCTATTTTGCCCTGTGCAGCATAATTTGTATGGGGAGTTGGCAAAATGGGACTGTGTTTGAATTCCCAGTCCTGTATACCTTAATCTCACTAGTCGAAATGATCTTGACAGTTCTTTCTACAATGAGATCAATGACAATGTAAATGTCGCGTTTCAAGTGGACTGGGGAGCTACCTGCAATGTGCTGCCTCTCAAAGAGTTCTTAGATGGTGTAGCAAATTGCAGATGAGTTCCATCTCTAAGCAAATGTAGTGCTGAATTGTACCAGGGATAAAAATTTAAGATCCAATTGGTAAACAAAAATATCACATTACCAGTGAGCATAGAAACATGTCAGAATTGAACTGAACTTTCTTACGGTGCTGATGCCTGATACACCATTTGTTGTGGAAACGTTGTTAACAAATCAACCACAGAACCATTGACTTAGAAGACGAATGTAAGTGAGTATGTTAATTGTGTTTAAAGGCCTGGCTTGCCAGCAAGGAGCACACCATATTGTTGTGTATGTAATATGTGTGCTACTTTGAACCTATGGACAGGACTGCACTACTTGTTGGGCGTAGTGATACGCAGTACCACTCCTGGCCATATGGGTATAAATAGTACTGTGGGTACTGATCTCCCCTCAGTTCCCGCCTGTGGGCATGAAGTAAAGACCTATGTATAGTCCCTACCTCCAACCAGTAAAGACCTGTTTGAGTTATACGTTTAAGTCTTTGTGTTAATTGTTCAATACAATACACATACTTAACACTGGCGACGAGTCAGGTTCTTACCCTGCGGCAGTTGAAGAGAGGTTTCAAACATCACCACCCCACTAGAAGCGACAGGCTTTAGGACTCTGAAGCCTCCATCAGCGACTGAGCACTGGAGTGCAGCAAACATCCTGACAGCTTCCAGCGACTGACAGAAGTCTTTCTGCAGTTTCCTTGTTCAACCTAGGTGGTGGGGTAAGCCGTGCAGTGTTGGCTGCAAAGACAGGGCTGGGGAAGTTGGAGAAGATAAGGGCGATCGCAATCCCTGATAAGAGCCGCGGTGAAACGCGCGAGCGGGTAAGCCAGAGCCCGGGAGCCGCTTCAAGTGCGAGGCGCAGCGCGGGCCAGCGATCGGAACCAAAGATAAGGGCCGCACTCGGGGGCTGAAGGGAGATGGCGTCGGGGGACGGGTGAAGACCGCCAAGCGCGGGAAAACCGCCATTTTGTGGGCGGAGGACGACGGCAAGAGCGGGAAGCCACCATCTTTGATAACAAGTAAACAAAATAAAATCTGAGAAATTGCAAATCTACAATGCCTAAACACGGGAATATTAGTACCTTTGATAGTGACCTCGAAGATTGGGCCATATATGTTGAAAGAGTAAAAAATTATTGTAAGGCCAATAAAATTCATGACCAAGATAAAGCTCTAACATTATTAAATTTAATGGGTGCGAAGACATACGGGCAATTGAAACACCTGTTATCACCAGATGAACCGGCGGATAAGACGTTCGATGAGATTGTTACTGTCCTGAAAGATCATCTAAACCCCACGCCGCTGATGCTAGCGGAACGATTTAAATTTTACGACAGAAGGCAGCTACAGCATGAAAGCAATGCTGATTATTTGCTGGAATTGCGTAAATTAGCGAAATATTGCCAGTTTGGAACGGGACTGACAGAGGCACTTCGAGACAAATTTGTGTGTGGTTTATTTAAACAGGATACACAAAAGCGACTGCTCGAGGAGAATGAGCTGACGCTTGAGAAGGCGGTCACTATGGCAGCAGCACACGAAGCCGCAGCGAGAGGCACGGCAGTAATGCAGCTACGGTCACCGGAGCTCAGTGCACACAAATTGGGTGTGAGTTCTGGCAAATGTTAT
Organism: Somniosus microcephalus; assembly: GCF_052327205.1. NCBI lineage: Eukaryota > Metazoa > Chordata > Chondrichthyes > Squaliformes > Somniosidae > Somniosus > Somniosus microcephalus. The sequence goes on along the minus strand of NC_140995.1, from coordinate 30,429,702 downwards.
CGTTGTGGAAAGACAACGCATGATCAGAACCAGTGTTGGTTTAAAAACCAAGAATGTAGAACTTGTGGTAGGCTTGGACATATAGCTAGAGTATGCAGGTCAGGGAAGAAGACCAGCAACAAGAAGTCACCGCAAGGAAAATACGCAAAGGTACACAAGGTGACCGAACAGGAGTCCGATTCAGACGCTAGCAGTAATGAACTGGCTAGCTTAAGCTGTAATGAACTGGCTAGCTTAAGAGTACTCAACGCTGGTAAGGGTGCAGACCTCCAGACAATTTGGGTCACTCTTCAGATAGAAGGAGTCCAAGTAAAACTGGAATTGGACACTGGATCGGCATTGACGGTCATAAATAAGAACGATTACGGAAAGTTATTCCAACATATTCCCCTACAGGATACGGGGATTATATTGAAAACATACACGGGGCAAAGAGTGTACCCCATCGGGAAAATAGAGGTTGCAGTGGTCCACAAGGGCGAAGACAGTCAAATAATGGACTTATATGTGATATCTGAAGGAGGTTCTCCACTACTAGGACGGGAGTGGATTAGGAAAATGAATATGGACTGGCATTTCCTACAAACAATAACGAGTGAGAACTCGGTGAAGATAGTCGGCCCAGACTCTGGAACGGATGATGGTAAGCCCAACTCAGGTGCAAAAGACAAAGTTTCAGCACAGAATTCCACTGAGCAACAACAACATAGTTTAACTGTGGATTCTGAGTCTGGCAAGTCTACTGATGTGCCCATTTCTGAGGGACACCGGGCTCGAACTCAACTCCATTTCAAACTACAACAGCAATTAGAACAAATGCTTCGCCGTTGTGAGCAAGAGTTGAATGCAACGAAAGAGTTCTTTGATATAGAGTTGGAGAATCTGGAAAGACAACAGAAGCAGCTGATGGAGAAAATGGAGCAGGAGCACACAAAACGTCTGATGTCAGAGGAGTTAACGGTCAGCCAACTCCTGCATATGCTGAAGGACAGGACTCTGAAATGGGAAAAACTTGAACACGAACTTCAATATTCAAACGAAAGGGGTTCGGAGCTCTCAAAGGTTATTGGAAGAGCTGAGGTGGCAACACAGACTGAGATGACTGCAACAGAGCAGCCCTTGGATGCCAAAAGTACGCTGACTCACGTCAACGTAGAACAACAGACCGCTGAAACAGCTGCTCCGGTAGAGGGATTGAATAGTCCGATCAATCAATCTCCAAAAGAAGTTGAAGTAGTAAAATCTCAAATGAGGTCATTAGTAAACGACTTGCTGAAAGCCCAGAAAAAGCTGGATGAAGAGGTACGCATGAAGAAGTCTCTTCAGGAAAGATGTCTGGACTTGGAACAAAAGCTGGCTAACGCCCAGCTGGGTATGGAGGAAATAGAAGACCCTCTCGCTGGCCTAGATCAGGACGACACCGAATATTACTATGTCCTGTCCTGCCCAACTTGTAACTTCGACTCCCACCATACAGAAATCATGGAGGAGCACCGAAAGTCTACGGAACATCGGGAGAAGGTGGCTCTACTACGGAAAAAGGAGGGAGAGAAGGAGGAACTGCGCATGCAGCTGGCAGCTGACAGTGGAGCCCAGAGAGTCTCCAAGAAGCAGAAAAGGAAAAGTCGAAACAGAAGATGACCCATCTGAACCATTATTACCTCTACCAGATCACACACGTGGTCCCTCCGAACGGAGCCAATTCAGTTCGGAAGTTGAAACTGTTAAATCCATGGAAGGACTATTGAATGAGTCACTCCAGCAACGTGAACCGACTCCACCACAGAGATTGAATCTGTGAACTGTTTTCCGCAGAGACTGAATCTGTGATCTGTTTTGACATGAAGTTATCTATGTATCTATGTTATTCTGTTATGTAAACCTGAAGTTATATATGTATATATGTTATTACGTTATGTTAAATGGGGAGATGACTGTAAAGCTAGGAAGGGAGGAATGTTGTGTATGTAATATGTGTGCTACTTTGAACCTATGGACAGGACTGCACTACTTGTTGGGCGTAGTGATACGCAGTACCACTCCTGGCCATAGGGGTATAAATAGTACTGTGGGTACTGATCTCCCCTCAGTTCCCGCCTGTGGGCATGAAGTAAAGACCTATGTATAGTCCCTACCTCCAACCAGTAAAGACCTGTTTGAGTTATACGTTTAAGTCTTTGTGTTAATTGTTCAATACAATACACATACTTAACACATATGAAAGTAGGCCAAGGAGTGAAAGTGGTGACGCACTGTCCATGCAAATTTCTTGTCGCATTGAAGAAGCTGCCAAGGAAGGAAAAGAATTGCCGATGACAAAAGAGATGCTTGTCGCTGAGAATGAATGCAGCAACTTGATATTTCGACAGTGACCGTTGTGGAACCCCAAACATGCTGAGAATCTGCACTGCTCCTAAGCTCATGAAGTGAACAATGAAGTGGTGTGACTGCCCATCACTGACAGTTGAGGAGACTGGCACCAAATTTTCTCTCTCTCTTAGATGCTAAAGGTGAGGGAGGTCAAATTACGTGGATCTTCTAGTAGAGTCCCATCGTAATCCCAGCAGGAATGTGTCGGAATGGCCACATTGGGGATTCCATGGGGCCTTGAAATGGTAGAGCTCAACGGCAGTAATATCCCACTTTATGGCCAGAACTGCACATAGTATTGAAGATGGGATCCTATCAATACTTTATATAACAATACTAGCAGGGGAGCCCCACGTTACAGGAATTTTTTGGGCCTGGTCGATGTGTGGGCCGGGAGCCTGGGACTGGATTTGGGCTGTCGGCAGTTGGAGAAGCCTAGGCCCCGGGGCTGGGGTATTTTCCAGTGTTTTTTAACCTGAACATTTGTAGCTTTTAATACCTTCAAAGATGAAAGTTAAAGTACTTATAAAACATTTTTGGTAAATCTTTTTCAAAAAAAATAAGATACTAACCTCGATGAGCATATTTTTAGGTTGAGGTAATGGAGTTTTTAGCTTGAGGCAATGGCTGCCAGATCCCTGAGCTGAGAATGGTTAATTCCACCCACACACACACACCGATTGGTCAACCATCAGGTGACTGAATTGTAGGATAGGCCAATCATCACAGCACAGGATTGGTCGACCTTGACGTCAGTCAATGCTAATGAGTGGATAATGAGTGGAATTCTGAAGGTTTTTTGTATAATGTGCGAACAGTTTTTGTCCGACCAAAAAGTAAATATGCCTACAAGAGTCCCCTAATGGTGAGCTTTCTTTTGATATAACATATCGGTGGCATAGTGGTTAGCACTGTTGCCTCACAGCGCCAGGGACCCGGGTTCGAATCCGGCCTCGGGTGACTGTCTGTGCGGAGTTTGCACATTCTCCCCGTGTTTGCGTGGGTTTCCTCCGGGTGCTCCGGTTTCCTCCCACAGTCCAAAGATGTGCGGGTTAGGTTGATTGGCTATGATAAATTGACCCTTAGTGTTAGGGGGATTAAATACGTGGGGTTACGGGGATCGGGTGGGATATGTGTCGGTGCAGGCTCGATGGGCTGAAATGGCCTCTATCTGCATTGTGGGGTTTCTGTGATATGTTTAGGTACGCTCTATAACTTTTGATTGTATAGCCGGACAGACAGACAGACAGAGAGACATACTCTTATCTCTCTCTATATATATATACTAGCTGGGGGGAGCCCGGCTTTGCCAGGGGCTGTTTTGGGCCGGGCGGTTTAAATCGAGTGCCAGGCTTTGGGGCCTCGTGGTCTTAAGAATCTGTGCCGGGCAACCATTTTCACAAAGAGACACAGGACAGGGCC